>NC_136073.1:820844441-821080312 GCF_964261635.1 Lissotriton helveticus | reverse complement strand
TCCACATCCGAGGGCTCCAACCCCTCATCCGTTGCCTCCTCTGCCTCCGCTTCCAACAGGACCACAGACCCCTGTGCCTGTCAAGCCTCCTCCGGTTCCACCGAGGTCGGTCTCGTTGCCCGGGCTTCCTACACCTCCCAAGAAGACTCCGAAGTCTAAAGAACCACCTAAGCCCAAGACGTCCGCCCCGGGGAAACCGGCAGAACGTCCCGGGCCCAGGAGATCGAAGTCTCGCTCCGGGAGGAGAAACAGATCAAGGAGCAGACACAGGTCCTCCACTAGATCCAGACATCGCCATAGGAGGCATAGGTCCAGGTCCCGTTCGACCTCTAGGACCCGTTCCTTTTCGCCTACTTTGTCGGACTCCCCGGAGACTAGGGTGTCTCCGATCGATGACATCGGTACGTTCCAGGAGGTTCTCCTGAGGGGGGCTGCGAAGCTGGGTATCACGGTGACGGCTCCTACACCTACGACGTCCGTGATATTCGAGACTTTGCACAAGAAGCACCTGTCTCGCCCTCTGCTACCGTTGGTGCCAGACTGGTTGAGCCTGCGGAAGAGCTCTTTCTTACGCCTGCGGTGGTGAAAGCCGCTCCCTCCAGACTTCTGAAGAAGTACAGGGCACCTGACTCGGACCCGGCCTTCCTACGGATGGATCCAGTGCCGGATTCAGTGATAGTGACGGCGGCCAGGAAGCTGCACTCTACCTCCCCGTCCTCCACCGTGCCTCCGGATAAGGAGAGCCGCTGGATTGATTCAGCTGGAAGGAAGGCGTGTGGGACGGCTTCCAGCGACTCGGCGTTACTGGGCGGTACGACCGTGCGCTGTGGGATTCCATGGAACAGTTCGCGGACCTTGTCCCGCGTGACAGGAAAGAGGACTTCATGGAAATCGTCAAAGAAGGGATGCTGGTCTCGAACCAGGCCATCAGCGCCGCGGCGGATATTTCCCTGTTGGCCGCACATGGATACTGCCACGGTATCAATCAGCGCCGCCATGCTTGGCTTAGGCTTATGTCGCTCAAGCCTGAAGCGCAACAGCGAGTGGCCAATCTGCCGTTTTCCGGTGAGACTCTATTCGGGAAACATGCAGACGACGAAATGGCCAGGATGAAGGCCGAGGCTTAAAACCCTGACGGCTGTGGGCTTGGAGAAGCCCACAGACCAGAAACCCTACCGCCAGTTCCAACGACGGTTCGGCTCGCAGGGGAAAGGAAGAGGACAGTCTTCTGGGCAACAGCAGCAGCAACAACAGCAGCAGTTCAGACGACCCTTCCAAAAACGGCAGAGGGGTAGAGGTGGACAGCAGTCCTCTACCGCGAACAAGGGCCCGGCCGGGTCTCGACCCAGAGCGGTTACTTTCCCTTCATCCGTTACCCGCTCCGGTGGGGGGAAGCGTTCAATTTTTTCTGGCAGAGTGGAGAAAAATTACTCAGGACAAGTGGGTGCTGAATATTGTTTGCAATGGATACAGTCTTCGGTTCATCAGCCCGCCTCCATCGATTCCTCCGGTCAGCTCACAGTATCAACTGCGCGAGCTCCAGGCGGAGGCCGATATCCTGTTAAGGAAAAGGGCGATAGAAGATGTACCTCTGTCTCAAAGAGGAAGAGGTCTGTACTCCCGGTTCTTTCTAGTCCGCAAGAAGGACAAGAACGAGTTCAGGCCCATTCTGGACTTGCGACAGGCAAACAAGTGGATTCGCAGAGAAAAATTCCGCATGCTGTCGTTGCATCAGATTTATCCTCAGCTGCAACGGGGGGACTGGCTTTGCGCCATAGACCTACAGGATGCATACTTCCATGTGCCCATTGCACACAAACACAGGAAGTTCCTGCGATTTCAAGTCGGCACAATCACTATCGGTACACGGTACTTCCGTTCGGGCTGAAGTCTGCGCCCAGAACTTTCTCGAAGTGCATGGCAGTGGTAGCGGCACACCTGAGGAAGAACAAGGTGTTTGTCTACCCGTACCTCTTCGATTGGTTGATCAAGGCCTCCTCATTCTCGAAAGCTCAAGCACACTTCCGGAAGACGTGCGTTCTATTGAACAAGCTGGGGTTGCACATCAACATGTCCAAGTCTGTCCCGACTCCGGTCCAGTGCATCCAGTACTTGGGAGCCTCCATCAATACGCTGTCAGCAAGCGTGTCTCCTTCGGAAGGGCGACGTTTATCACTCCTTCGGAAGGCTCAGGCTCTCATGTCCACTCCATCCACGACAGTGAGGACGGTGTCTTCTCTACTGGGATCGATGGCTTCCTGTATCTTCCTGACGCCACATGCGCGGCTGCACATGAGACCGCTGCGGGAGTGCTTGGAAGATCAGTGGGACCAGAGGAGAGGATCTTGGGACGACAAGATACGACTGTCTCTACATGCTCTTCAGTCTCTGAAGTGATGGTGTTCAGCGGAGAATCTCCTCAGAGGGGTTCCCTTCCACAAGGACATTCCCACACAGACTATCGTGACGGATGCTTCTCTCCTGGGATGGGGAGCGCACTCCGGAGACTTACAGATTCAAGGGACGTGGTCCCAGACGGAGTCCACGTACCACATCAATTTCCTGGAACTCAGGGCTGTTCACTTGGCACTGAAGGCTTTTCGCCCGTCCTTTCAGACCAACTCTCTGCTTGTACAGACGGACAATACGACCACGATGTATTACCTCAACAAGAAGGGGGGCTCGAGATCGCGCACTCTGTCGCAGGAGGCGCAGGCGATCTGGCACTGGCTTCTGGCTTGAGGACTCTCGATAACGGCCACTCATCTGCAAGGTGTGCAGAATGTTCAGGCAGACGAGCTGAGCAGACTGATTCAGGAAAACCACGAATGGGTCATAAACGACGAGGTGCTAGGAGAAGTCTTCGCAAGGTGGGGGACTCCAGACGTAGATCTGTTCGCCACCGCCGAAAACAGCAAATGCCGAGAC
Source organism: Lissotriton helveticus (assembly GCF_964261635.1). Classification (NCBI taxonomy): domain Eukaryota; kingdom Metazoa; phylum Chordata; class Amphibia; order Caudata; family Salamandridae; genus Lissotriton; species Lissotriton helveticus. Next base: position 821,077,384 of record NC_136073.1, on the reverse strand, counting down.
TTCGCCTCCAGGTGCTACCAGCCAGGGACGCTGGGGAACGCGTTATGGATCAACTGGTCGAACAGCTTTCTGTACGCTTTTCCACCCATTCCCCTGATCCCGGCGGTTCTCATCAAGCTGTCCCAATCCAGGGCGAAGATGATTCTGATTGCCCCGGAATGGCCCAGACAGTGGTGGTTCACGGACCTGCTTCACCGGTCTCTCCTTCCTCACATGAAGCTGCCGTACAGGCCGGACCTTCTCACGAAGTTCGGGAGGCGGATGTTGCACCCCAACCTCTCGTCTTTGAGTTTGGCGGCATGGCTCCTGAAATAGTGCAATATGGCCATCTGAATCTCCCAGAGGATTGTATGGACATACTGAAGGAGGCTAAGCGACCTTCCACTAGGACTTCTTATGCTTACAAGTGGAAGAGGTTTTGCATCTGGTGCAAGTCTAAGAACTATGACCCTACGACATGCAAGGAGGATATCATCCTTCCATATCTGCTACATCTGGCGCAGTCTGGCCTTAATGTCCATTCCATTAAGGTTCGTCTGGCTGCTTTGACTGCCTACAGGAAATGCCCTTCACAGACTTCCTTCTTCCAGATCCCTGTGATCAAAGATTTTCTGGAAGGCTTGAAGAAAGTATTCCCTCCTGTCAGGCTTCCTTCGCCTTCATGGGACTTGAATGTGGTGCTGTCCAGGTTGATGAAGGAGCCTTTTGAAACTATTCATAAGGCTTCGTTGCAGCACCTGTCCTGGAAGGCGGCGTTCCTCGTGGCCATTACATCGGCCCGCAGGGTGAGTGAACTTCAGGCGTTGGGTTGCCAAGAACCTTACACTGTGTTCCATACTGCTAAGGTTGTTATGCGTACTCACCCTAAGTTTCTTCCCAAGGTTATTTCTGATTTTCATATCAACCAGACGATAACTTTACCTACGTTCTTTCAGAATCCTTCATCTCCAGCGGAAAGGTCTTTGCATACCCTGGATGTTAGGAGGGTGCTAAAATTTTATCTGGATAAAACCAAAGATATTCGTAGGTCAGACCAATTGTTCATCAATTATGGATCAGTCAGGACGGGTCTTGCTACCTCTAAACAGTCCATCTCGAGGTGGATTGTGTCCTGCATACAATTGTGTTACCAAAAAGCTAATAAGACCATAGGGGGCAAACCTAAGGCTCATTCCACCAGGGGTAAAGCTGCCACGACAGCGTTGCTTCGTAATGTGCCTATTGCTGAAATCTGCAAGGCAGCCACTTGGAAGTCGGTCCATACCTTTGCTAAGCCTTACTGCCTGAACTCTGATGCCAGGGCAGACGCTCAGGTTGGGCAGGCTTCGCTGTGAAATCTATTCGCACAGTAGTGGTGTTATTTCTCGTTTCTCCACCGCCGCTTTGGTGTGGGGATGGGCTTGCCATTCTATTCACTAGATTATGACTATACACAGAGATCCCCTACTACAGAAGGAGTAGTTTCTGTCCTGTAACTCCAGTTCTGTAGTAGGGGTATCTCTGTTATAGTCATAAGCGCCCGCCCTCCTCCCCGGTGGAGAGAGATATTCATGTACGGAATGCTACAGGTCTGGCGTGTTACGCCTTCAAAAAGAACTGAAAGTAACTGGGACCTGCAGTGCATTCTGGGATACTGTGAAGTTCTGGAAAGTTCTCTTAAAGGCACAGTATCCTGTTCTGAGCCACATAATGGCAGCCTATGGGGCTTGTCTGTCCAGGTCCTCCTCTCTATCATTCCAGAGGGTTTTTGCTGTTTAAGCAAGGGAAATCTGTACAGGCTTTGCTGTTTTGTGGATTTTATTGGTGGAATTTCTAGTTGAAGTACTGGACAGTGTAGCCTTTTTAGGCTGCATTATCTGTCTTTAAATTCTCTCTTAAGTGTCTGTGCATTTCTGCATTTTTCGACACTTTAAGAGATTATTTTTGATTGCTCCGGGGTCCACGCACATGGGCGGGACTATTCACTAGATTATGACTATAACAGAGATACCCCTACTACAGAACTGGAGTTACAGGACAGAAACTACTCCTTACGGTTGCAAGGGTGTCTATGTCTATCAAGATGACATACTTGTGTTTGGGAAGGATGAGGCGGAGCATGGTGGTTGTTTGAGGAGTGTGCTGGAAAAGCTGAATTACTCAAATTTGAATATTTAGGCAGAAAAATGGAAATTTGCCACTACCACCATTAATTATTTGGGGCACACCATCACCGGAGATGGTGTGATGCCAACGGCAGTGTTGGCAAATACAATCTTGCACTTGTGTTATCTATCTTCCCGTGATGAGTTGATTACGTTTTTAGGCATGATAGATTATTACAACAAGTGCATGGAGAATTTTGCAGCGTTAAGCGAGAAAATGAGATTGCTCCTGAGAAAGGGAGTTGTTTATTTGTAATGATGCCTGTGAAAAGGAGTTTACAGTTTTGAAGGAGAAGCTTATTATGGCCCCCAAACTTAAGAGTTTTGACCCATGCAAGGAGTCAATAATTACAACGGGCGCTAGCCTTAATGGTTTAGGTGCAGTGCTACAACAGAGCGCGAGTGAAGGTATGAATACTATCATTTTTGTGTCACAATGATTGGAAGATGCCCAATCTCGGTATTTGGTAATTGAATGTGAGATTCTGGCTGTGTTTTGGTCAATTAGGAAGTTGAAGAAATGTTTGTGGGTGACGAAGCTTGTGGTGAGGACCAACCACAAACCCCTGTGTGAAATATTCACTAAGAAAGGTATTGACCTAGTCTCTGGGAGGATAACAAAGTGGGTAATTGCCTTACAAGAATATGATTTTGACATGAGATATGTGCCAGGTGTTGAGAATGGTTTGGCTGACACCCTGTCGAGGCTAGTTGAGAAAGGGAGTGATGTACATGATGAATGTGATCTCTATGATGATGATACTCTAGTGCGTGTGGTTGAGATTTTGCTTGAAGAACGGTGACATGAGGAGTTGATTGCTGAGCCAGTACTTTCAGAAGTTTTGCTTGTGCTTAAAAAGGGGTGGCATACCAAAAGGCAGGCTTCTGAAGAGGGAAGGATGTTTTGGAGTAGCAAAGATGAGTTGAGCATGTGTGCGGACCTGTTGTGTCGGGGCGCGAGGTTAGTTCCCCTGGTGAAGCTTCGAGAAAAGTTGATCAATTTAGCTCATATTTCCAATCTAGGCAGGTCCAAAACTAAGGAGAGGTTACACTCTTCTTATTGGTGGCCGGGAATGGACTTGCAGGTGGAAAGGCTTGTGCGAGATTGCTTAACATGCTCTAGGAGTGAGATATCCAAGATGGTGAGGGTTCAACCCATGGTTGTCAGAACGTTACCTCTAGGGCTGTGGAAAGAAATCATCTTGGATATCCATGGTCCTATTCTCTGGGAAGGACTGTACCACTGTCATTGTGGGTATGGATATGTGTTCAAGGTGGCCTGAAGTGTGAGTGATGGGGGTTATCGAAACCAGGTATTTTGGGAACATTAATGCCAAGAGAAGGATATCCTGATACTCTATTAACTGATAATGGGGTTCAGCTCATCTCACGCGAACTGGAAGCGTTTTTGAAGAAGCTTGACATAAGATACAAAAAAATGTGCTCTTGATCATCCAGAAACAAACGGCATGGAGAGATTTAACAAAGAACTCAAGGAGACCATTGCGTTAACAAAGGCCATTGGCTTGAACTGGAAAGTGTGCTTGCTAGCAATACAAAGGTCATTCCCAGAACATCTTCAAGAGTCAGTAGGAAACCGTCGTGTCTGAAAGATTTTGTACAGTAAACTTTTTTATTCTTTAGGTCTCCTTTGTATTGTAGTTTTTTTGTTCTTCTTTGTACATATGTTTATTTAAATGTGGTAGGGGGAGCTGTGTGGTATATATACCTTTGACTTCTGGGGCTCTCTCTAGTGACAATAGAATGTAGTCCCTGGATTGGCTTCCATGTCATAGGTGGGTTGGAATGTTAAGATTCAAATGGACTAACAGTTGCTGGGCTTAACTGCTGGGATATGGATGGGATCTTCTTCGCATGGAATAAACCTACTCCTCAAAACTTACACCTGCCTTGACTTAGCATTTTTGTAAGATCCTGGGCTTAAGATGCTTGAAAGGATAACTAAATTGCTAGACCACAACTTCATTACGGAGAATTACAAATGTAAATTACATTAGCAAGAAATAATTCAGTCGAGTCATAAAATGACAGAGAAACCCATCAAGCTGAAAGAATAATTTGTAAAAACAATAAAAATGACCAATTACATAAAATAAAAACAAATTTCAGAGATGTTTTGGAACATCAAATTACTACTGTCAATTTATCTGCAGATCATACTAAAAATGAGATTCTTAAAAGGGGTAATTTAGCATGCTCCAAGGAGTTATTAAGAGTTTGACAACATAAAAAGAGGGTTAGAAATGCAGTTGAATTATTTAGTTATTTAAAAGAAAAGCTTTGTACATAGTTTAGCAATAAAAAAAAACAGAAAAAATTTGTCTGGGGCAGTGAGTTTGACAGATCACAAAGTGTTGTAGAAAGTGTTTACAAACTAATGGATTGACTTAATATCCAGTAGGATTTGCAACTGGATCATTGCACTACAATAATAGGATGTTCGAGGCATATGAGCTGCAGATTGCACACTGTGCATAGATCGCCACCTAGTGTTGGGCCTGGATGTTTGCAGTTTGTTTTTGTCCTGAAAAGTTCTTTGGAAGTCATGAGATGGGTGACTCCTCCTCTGGACAATACTGCGCATGGACATCGGCTCCATCCTCAGATTGTTTTTTTCCGCCACCTGGCTCGGATGTGTTTCCTGTGCTCCGCGTTGGAACCGATTTTCCTTCGGCGCGCAATCCTCACCTACTCCGACGGTATTGTTTCGAACGCGTTTCCAATCGACGCTACTCTTCATCTTCGAAGTCTTCGATTCCGATCGTCGACGAGGCCTTCGGGCCTACACAGGTCTCAACTTCAACCCACAAGGAAGACATCTTTTAAATGGCGTCCTTTCCATGAGCTGGAAGTTTCCCCACACCGATCTCCATGAGGTGTGCAACCTTTGCCTCCACCGGAGCACGAGGCCAGAGACTGTTCGGCGTGTGCCTCTTTCTGCTCCAAGAAGTCCATTCGGGACCGACAAGCTCGACGAACAATGGCTCGCTCGTCAGGTTCGATCCCGGATGACATCCTTCTATGAAGGCGTCGACATGCCAGAACACCAACAGATCGAAGCAGGTGCCAGCTCCTCTGATGCCGAAGACTCATACGTCGAAGACATCACTCCAGCGCAACGATTCGTAAGTAAGAACGTCAACCCCGACCCTTCCTCGACACCCTCAAAAAAGGCTTCGGTCACACCCTCACCTTCGGGCCCGGGTGCATACCGAGAGACTGCTTCCCACGCCCCGCCTTCGGGCTCGGCAAAGAAGCCTACTAAGCCTCCAGGCGGCTCGGGCTTGAGTCAGCCTATTCCCGGCATCGATCCCATACCGACATCGAAGAAAAAGCCATCTTCCTCAAACACGCCGACTGCTTTCACACCCAAGCACCCGGCACCGAAGACTGGCACCGGCTTATCGACGTCGAAACCGCACTCAGAGGCGACTAAAGAATTTCCTATAGGTCCCGACCCACATGCTTTGGAACCGAAAAAAAAAACGGAACCGAAAAAACACGTTCCCGTTAAAGACATTCCTAAACCTCACAGCTCCAAGCCCAAAGACCCTAAACCAGCTGCCGAGCCGGTGCCGAAAAAACCTTCGGAACCGAAACCTTCGACACCGAAAGAACTATCTTCCTCAGAAGAGCTTTTTACACCAGATCCCACTCAAAAGACTCTTGTAAGGGATCCTAAGACTGGCCAACTGACTCTTCGTTCCAAGAAGAGACAACTAGAGGCGCCTGCTGCTCCTCCTCCAAAGAAGAAAAGAGACATTGCAACTTCTCCATTAAGGGTCCCTTCTCCACCACCTCCCCATAATATTCCTCCACCTAAAACGCCTCCATCACATCATTCACCTACACCATCTACTGACCCAGATGATATTGTAGATACAGACTCTGATGACATAGGTGAGGGGGCACATAATCCAGCAGGGACAAATAGTACCCCCGAGTCACTTAATCCATGGGATGATTACAACACCCCATATGTTCTGTATGCCCCTCAAGACGATGTATATCCTTCCAGGCCCTCTCCACCAGAAGACACAGTAGGGTTTAACCTATTAGTCCAGAAAGCGGCCCAATACCATGGGGTTGACTTGCACACAGATGCTGTGGAGGAAGATTTCTTATTAGACAATTTTGACAAAACACAAAGGTCCACTGCCACTTTACCAATGCTTAAAGGAGTCATTAAGCATGCAACAGAGGTGTTTAAAGATCCTGTCAGGGCTCGGGTTCTCAACCCTCGCATTGAGGAAAAAATACAAAACCTCCCCTACTGACCCAGTTTACATTAGGTGTCCAGCACCACTAGATTCCCTAGTAGTATCTAATGCACGTAAACGTGCTAATTCACAAACATCAGGTGAGGCCTCACCACCAGATAAGGAATCTAAACTCCTTGACGCCTCTGGTAAGCGTACAGCGTCACAGGCAGCTAACATATGGCGCATTGCCAATACTCAAGGACTATTGTCAAGATACTACAGGGCGCATTATGGTGAACTAGAATCCATCATGCAGCACCTTCCTGATAAATACAAAAATAGGGCCAACGAACTCATACAGGACGGAAAAAATATTTCCAACACTTCCATTCGTTGTGCCGGAGATGCTGCAGATACTGCCTCCAGGGCAATCAATACCAGTGTCCTTCTCTGTAGGCATGCCTGGCTACGTATTTCAGGTTTTAAACCTGAGGTGCAAAATTCTATCCTCAATCAGCCAATCGATGAGCAACACCTATTTGGCCCTAATGTCGATATGTCTTTAGAAAAAATGAAAAAAGACACACACCCAGCTAAATCTATGGGAGCCCTGCAATTACAGGCTCCCAGACGTTCTTTTCGTCGCTCATCATATAGAGGTAACACAAGAAGCTACTCCTCCGACTGTAGTGTAGCTCCTATTTTCCCAATAGGCTCTGCGCATTGGAATAGTACCTACAGCAGTAAAGGCCTAGGCCAGACGTTAACTAGGTCTACTACTGTCGATACTAGACTTAATTTTTGGGTTTGCCAGCTAAGCTCAGAGTTCGCTAGAAACTTTCTCGAATGTTCAAGGAAGGATTAACTCCCCTGATTAGACAAGAAGGGATTTAGTTTCTGACAACCATAGAACATGACAACTTTGCTCTCCCCTAATCAAGAGTCAATCTCAAGAGTCGTGTGAGCACAAGGCAATTATTTTACTCAGTCAGTACGTGCATTCTTAGTCTCATCAGAATGTAGAGAAAAGGAAGAGACGGGCGTGTTCAATAAAAGGTGTTATTTATTGATCAGTCTCTTTTCTCGTACAAGAGAAATGGATCGATATTATTGCAATACTTATAGTTAAGTAAAGTGCATACATTAAAAGCAATAGTATAAAATAGTACTGTAAAAACATTGATATGGTTTCTGAGCCATATGATGTTTTAAAATGATTAAAATATATTTACATACACATATACATTTGACTAAACGTACTCAACTGGTGTTTCTAAATACGCCTACCCCGTGTACCTGACCTAAGTCTAATGCGTGGGCGGGAATAGAAAGTTACAGTTTAAGTTAAGTTTGTTTTTGCCAAGTGAATAACTAAAGAATTCTCTGTGAGGGGTTATTCAGTTCTGTACCTGGAATTTAGGATGGATGAGGAATGGTATCTCTTTCTCTGCTCTCGATATTCCAGGCTGCCTGCGAGGGCTGCCCAGAAGCGCCGGTGCTGGGTCTCTCGGCTTGAGATAGCAGCGCGTCTCTCAGCGCGTCAGGAAGGCGGGGCTGCTGGCAGCTGGGTCTGCTTCTGCTCTCGGCTTCGGCAAGTATGGCTGCTCCGTCTTGTCACCACGCGTGTGTTTGCATAGGGCAAGGTCGGCAATATTTATACCTTAAAGGTGCCGAGATTGACGTAAGGATGGACATAGGTACGTCAATAAAGATGTCATACGACTTGCTCGTTAGCACATTCTTTTGCAAAAGTTCTCTGTGAAATCAAAACAATGGCCGCACGGATTATCCAGGTTGTCATAGGTTTGATTTGTTATGAGAACGTCGTATGCCTTATCAGGGGCTGGAGGAATGTCGCTTGTCTAATTAGATCTCAAGCGTTATGACCTAATCAGATAACACGTTCCTGTGCCGTAGTGTGACTGCGTCAGATAACGGTATCTGCATCATGGGGGTTTTCTTGCCTCATGGGCTGACTGTTAGTTAACTAGCTAGGTAGTTTAACCAGAATAGGGTCAGGAATAGGGGGATCGATTCAGAACCTATAGAAATACACGACACCCACTCCACGCTAACTATGGTCATATCTACTAATCTATGCATAGTATAACATAGTACAACATACTATAGAGTATAGTGTATACCTTACCACCCCAAATTACATAAATGCATTTCGAAATTTTCAAATATACTGAAAAATTGCAGTCATATATATTGTATGCACTTAAGCTATGAATTAAATGCAAAGATAAACACGCATTGTAATGCATTATTGCTTTTTGGTATATGAGAAATACACATGAAATGGCTCTTAATATAGCTATACAGAAAGGAAAGTCGAGACCATTTCATCACATAATAAAATATTTGTGAACATACCAGCGGGCAGCTAAAGTCTATAAAGTATCTAAAAATAGAAATTTCAGTTCTCTAGGAATAGTTTCTTACTTTAAGCAGAAGATCAGTGTCCCGGGGAAAAAATATATAGAAAAATATTTTATGGGCTTGCTGAAAAAAATTGCTGTCCGTGAACTGGATTGTAATTGTTCATGTGACTTTATTTTTTAAAGTTGAAGGCCGAATTCAGGGAACGCCGTGTGCGAGTTTACTCAAAAGTCTCTATTTCTGTTCCGGAGAGAACATCATATCATTCAGGCTTTCGAAAAAACTGTCAACAGCTTCATGGGAAAGTTCCACTAAGTCGGAAATAGGGGTAACCATGCATTCATGCGCATGATTGTCTCCATTGACATTCTGATTTGCATTGCTGACAGAAGGTCGTACCTGTTCGATGTTGCTTTCATCTTGAACTTCACTACTCTTCAATCGTAGTGGTGAAGATTCCAGGAATGCCGTCATCAGAATTGGCAGCCTTTGAGGGCAGCACAGTGCGTGAACCTTGGTAGGAACCAACAGTGTATCTGCATCCACTGGCGCATCCGATTGTAGCGTCAGACAGGTGTCTAACACGCATTCTTCTCCGCATAGCAGACACCTTAGTACAGGTAAAACACACCTTTGCCACATTGGTCAAAATGATAGAAACCAAGTCATGTTTAGGTCTCTAAGCCGGGAGAGTCCCAGGATTTTTGATATCCGGTCCCGGTATCCAATGGCTAGGATCGTATCTTCCATTGTCGCGAGAGTTTGATCTGTGACATGGGTTGCCATAACGAAAAATAAGGACTAGGAATAGGATTCCTGCAATTAGTCCCAGGATCAGGGGAAGTCCGCCAAAAATCGAATGGACGAAATCTGGAAAAATACCCAGTATGGCTTTGAATGGTGTTAATGCCATCGAAAATACTGTCTTAAATACCTTTGAGACCCCAGTGGTATCAGAAATATTTAAGATTTCGCTCAGGATTTCCGCGAAATGTACGGGGGAATTAGTCGATAATAATGTATGTATCTCTCCAGTCGTCCTTGCGACTTGTAGATCATATGTTTCTTTTGATGACGTGAGCCTTGTAGGCGTCTGTAGAAGCACTGTTTTCATTCTGCTTAAAGTATCTATTCGAATAGAAGTAATTTTCAAACCGGGCCATGCCCTTGCCTCCCTGTCTGGTAAGGAGCTGGGGAACAAAGAACGTCCACAGCACTTGACCTTCGCCGTCGTGGTGACGAGATAAGGAGTCCCGGGCATAAGACTACAACATCTGCGGTCTACAATAAGAATGTAACTCCCATTATAGAGTCTTTGAAAGAATGGTTCTATTTCAGTTGCAGGTGCGCCTTGCTGGTGACATGAAAGGTTGTATGAATTCCCTTCACAGGCTCCGTGCAAACTAATTCCGTTACACAGAAGCGTGCCGCTTAGTGACATAGCACAATTGTTGCCACTAAGAAACACTTTCTGTCCTTTATTACTGACACATGCATGTGAATAGGGCAGGTTCCAAGTTGTTTTAAGGTACCCCTTTCCCAATTTCTCGTACATGCCAGCCTGTATATATTTTTGGCAGTATTGAAACCTGAAGGTTGAGATTGGAATATTTATGATTCCGTAGATTATCCATTCACTGACAGGTCGTTCTGACATTGTCATCGGTAATCTTTCTAGTTTTTCAATGCTCAAGATTGTATAATCAGCACCCTTCTGCGCCATACCGATTTGTCTATCAGTAAGGTTAAAGATTTGGAATAGTGACGTTGTGTTGATTAAACGCCAAGGCACATAGCCTGAACGCAGATTTTGTAACGTCCAGCCAAGCTGTACAATAGAGCGCAATTGTGACTGACCATGTTGTAATAACAGTAAGTCTTGCGATAATATATCGATTGCTGAAGACACAATGCTGTCCAATGAAAAAATTCTGGAGGACAGAGTCATTAACCCATTGTCCACTACAGAAAGTGATTTTTCCAAATTAATACGGTCAATTTCCCGTATTCTTTCTGCTGTTTCAATTTGAGTAACCTTCCAGGCCTCATTGTATGCTGCATATACAGAGGCTGCTATGAAACGCTTTTGACGCTGTTTGCGTGGTCCCAGTATGAAATCACGCAAGTCAGCACCATCAGTAAGTAAAGTTAGGTGTTGCTTAATTTCAGGCAGTGTGGAAGACTGTAGCCATTGAAGGCATAATTTGCCCACACTGTAGGTTGTTATTATCCCTGGGTGATGTCTTTGGGGATATCTAGGGTCTGGCCTGGTCATTTTGAAACCCTGTGTTTTATTCAGGAATCTATCTTGACAGTGATTTGTATCTGTGGGCCAGATCAACCATTGTTTCCAATCAGGATGTGTTCTGTTTTGGTTAAGTATATGGTTTATGTCTATTTCTTCATCTGTTTCAGAGCTATTGCTAAACATTGTTGGCTTTGGAATAGACGGGTTATTTAAATCTTTGATTTTGGCTAAGCCAAGACAGGTGGTTTGTTGAACAGTGTTATTTAAAAATATCATTTGTTCTGGGATCATGCAGGCTCTAAACAAAGCTTCTATACCCTGTACTTGCCATTCTTTTGTACCCCAAACACTTTTCAAATCAACATTTTTGTCCCAATAATCAAATCCAAATGTATTCATTTTTTCAAAGAATGAATCTGAATATATCAATTTTGTGTTGGTTATCATGGTTTTCATCCCTGTCTTGTTTGACAATTTGTAATAAAATGTTTCAGCATTAGTTATGTTAAAACCTGAAAAATATGAATATTTGTCATAAACTGTTCTAGAGCTCCCTTTTGGAGGTGTAGCACAATGTTCCCATTGATTATAATTTAAAACATTTCTAGGTTGTGCAGATTTATGCAAGAAATGGTTACCATAATGGTTATAGCAATACATACTATCATAATTTGTAGAACCTTGCAAATAATCATGTTTTGTAAATTTAGCAGACATTACTAAGTCAGACATCATATTGTTTATACTTTCAAAGTCCCAATCATCAGCAAATGAGTTTGGTTTTGCAAAATCACTCAAGGAGATCTTGATTTGGTGTGGATATTTCAGGATCTCGACCGGACCATAAATTTCATAGTCAGTGTTGTCCCAGGCTACCCCACCAGGTATTGGAATTGCTGTGAAGTTGGCTGAAGAAAGTTCTGAAGAAAGTTCTCGTTTCTCGACGTGTGAAGATGTGTGTGGTTTGAGGACCAAGTTGATGTTCTGACTTGCTGTGTCCATTTTAGCATATTTTCCCTCAATGAAGCGTCCCAAGGTAAATACCATGATGAGCCAAAGTATGAGGATAAATGCACCAAAACCCACCCAAAATTCAATCCATGGAGTAACCAGATATGTTTCTTTCAGTTGTTTCAAAATTTCCTTAGCTTTGTCTTTAAAGGATTTTGATGATGGCTGTGTCTTTTGTTCGCTGTAACCTTCAGAGGAATCATCGAAGTTGATGAAGTAACCAGATGCAGTTCTGTCAATTGTTCCAATTGGTTCAGGATTCTTGTTTTTTGCATTGTCACTTGGTACTTCAGTATAGATTGGTGTGTCTCTGCTAAATGTCTTTATTTGGGTTTTCAGAGGTCTGAGTTCTATTGCATTGTTGCATAGTCCTTGTTGTTCTTCTTTAGGCGTTTCGAATGTGATGAGCCTCTTTGTTAGGACCTCTGTACTGGTAGCAAACCTTGGTGTTCTGCTACTTATTGGGAGTCCACTTGGCCTACTGTTTGTTATCGGCCACATGTTGTGGTTTTACCAGGTCGATGGATACAACTCGGTTCTCCTTTTTTCCAGCAAGTGGCGGTAGTACAACTGTTCTTGTCCCGTTGACAGACAAGACAGGAACTGCTTTTCTGTAAGAAGGCCCAAATTCCTTCTTTACCGCGATCTTCTCCCTGACTAGATCCCCGACTTTTGGAATCCAGACAGGTCTTGCTGGGACAGGTGGTGATTCTTCAGTGGTTGTTGGCTGTTGTTTCAACTGTATGTTGCTCAGGTCTTTTCTTGTTTTGTTTAAGTCCTGCAAAATAGCCAAACGGTCTTTGACATCAAAGGTTTTTTCTATTACCACTGAAGTCTGACTATCAAGGTCAGAGATCAACATCCTAGTTCCGAATAATAATTCGTACGGACTGAATCCCTTCAGAGAATTTCTTGGCAAGTTATTTAGACTACGTTGGACACTTATTAGATGTTTGACCCACCCAGCTCCTGAACCTAATGTCCTTTCCATTATAGATTGCTTTCTGCCTTGGTTTTTTCTTTACACCATCCCATACCCTCAGGAAGGAAGTGAGAAGATTCCCGCTGGGCTGTGCTCATTTGGCCATTCTTTCCCCCCCCAGGCTGGATTGCCTGAGAGAAAAAAAAAAAAAATGGTCGAACGTAGCATGCTCTTAGCGTATATGCCATTTAGACTCGCAAATCTTGTATAACAGTCCGGACGTCAGCCGAGTGCTGTGGATCTACATTATAAGTGGAACTAGCCTGTGTATGTTAATCGCAAGCCATTCTTTTTGTTGGTAATATTATCTGCCTTGATACGACGAGGTATTAAACTGCTTCTCTCCCCACTGCGATCTCTGTTGCAGTTTGGGCAGTTTTTTACAAACATGGTGTAGTGCAGGCTCATGCCTGGCCACCAGTACCGTGATTGTAATTCTTCCAGAGAATCTTTTAATTTAAGGTGTCTGAGACCCTCGCCCATGTGTGCGTCTGCGATTAACAAGTGTCTCCTGTCCATGTTTGGAATCACTCTATCCCCCACTCCAGGGATTCGAGCAAAAGGGACGGAGTTTGCATCGATTATGTATGTATAATTGAGTGGATAGTTGATCGGTAACGCTGAGCAGTCGCCTTTTGATGACGTTTTCACCGCCAGCATTGTTTCACCGTCAATGTATTTTAATGTACGCTTTTTTCGATCTACGGGAGCCGATTTAGTGGCTGCCGCTGCGGCTGTTTCAGCCAATGAATTCCCTACAACGTGAACGCCATCACGTTGATGACTCAGTGAGTGAGTCACGTGAGTCTTTGGTAGTTCTTTCTTCAAAAGAGCTACTTGTTCCCAGAGAAGTCTCTGCTTTATTGGTGCATCTGTGTCATCTTTGTAACCGTTCTGAATCCATGTCCGCAAATCCTTGTTATATGCTTTGACGCAGAAATATGAATCTGACACTATAAGCGTCGGGAATTCGCGATCCGCATTATCTAGCGCCATTTTCAAAGCTATTATTTCAGTTTGTAGTTCTGAATTAGTTTCTACTGAGTGTGATTTTGTTAATAGAGGTTTTAATATACCTCCGCGCCACACTTCTTTTGTGATCTCACATGTGGGATTGTATGCATGTTCTCCCCAAACGGAGGGTTGAGCATGTCCGTCTGTATAGATTACACAGGCGTAATGTCGTAGAGGTAGAATGTCGATTGGCAGAGGATACGTCTTTTCATATTTTAAATTTTTTAATTCTTCTAGTTCTGGATCAAAGTAGTAGTATACTTTGTCCGTTGTAATTGAATTCACCCATTGTATCCATTCTGGATCTAATGTTGTTGATGGTAAATTACACGGTGTTGTTAATGCCTCAAAGGCTGATTCAGCTGTTCTGACTGTGATATGTCTACCGTCAGCTATGTCTTTTTCTCTAGCTATTGCGGTTTGAACTGCTTGAACCATTTTTCCTTTGTTGCTGAATCTCTGTTCAGCTTTTGTGTACAAATGTGATTTGAATGCAATTGGTACCTTTTCTCCCTCATTAGAGGTCAGGTATGTGAATCCGCATTTCCCTGGGATGACTCGGATCACAAGGTTGCGTGTATTATCACGGGTTTCTAATTTTGTCTTAATTAGCATGTCTGTTTGTAAGGATCTCAAAATTTCTGTGTGTGTTTGAGTCCAACTGGATCTTTTAAAGTCTGGTTTAATTAGATCATAAAGGGGCTTGACCCTTTCTGCGTAATTTGCAATGTATGTTCTTCCGAAATTTAGGAAGCCTAGAATTGACTGTAGGTTTTTTAGTGTTTTAGGAGCTTGGATTACGGCACATTTCTCTAGGAAATTGTCTGCCAGGCTTTTGCCTTCACTTGATAACTCATATCCTAAGAATAGGACTGTCAGATGGGCAATTCTGGACTTTTTGAAGTTGAATTTGTAACCCTCTGCAGCGAAACCAAGTATTATGGTGTTCACTCTTTTCAAGTGAGTCTCCAAGTCATCATCTGTTAAGTAAATGTCATCGACATAAGATAATGCTTCATCATCATATAGTTGTAGTAATTCTGTTACTCTCGCTGAGAATACCCCCGGGCTGTTCTTGTACCCCTGGGCTAACCGACAGAATTGTTTTTGAGTGCCATTTACTGAGAAAGCTGTTAAATATCTGCTCTCTGGTGCTATGTTTTGACAAAAGAATCCATTGGAGATGTCCAAGGTTGTTTTGTATTTTTTGCGCACTATGTTATTCATTAGTGCAGCACTGTGTGAGTTTTGCACTGCAAAAGTTTTGCAACATGTGTTAAGGTGTCGGTAATCCAAAACTAGACGGTATGAATTGTCTGGTTTGGAGACCGGAAACAAAGGATTGTTCATTTGTGAGGTGCAAGTTTCAATCACCCCCTGGTATTCTAGCTGATCTAGTATTTCATTTACTTGTTTTTTAGCTTCTTGCTTAATTGGGTACTGCCTTTGTGCAGTTGGTTGTGATTTTAGCTGGATTTTGTGAGGAGGAGAGTCCTCATCCCATCCTACATGATTTTTATATAAAGCAGGTGCTAAGGCCACTGCCCACTTTCTAGCAAGTGTGTATTTTTTATGAATCGGTATTTGATTCGAGAAGGCAGGCATAATTACTTCTTCGCCATGAGGGCACTCCCTGACAAACTCTGGTGGCCAGTCTTTTTCAGCTAGAAGGATGTCATAGCCCTTGGATAGGTTATCCCAAAATAGTCCCCTTATTTTCCTAGTCTTATCTCCCTCTATACGTAATGTTATCTCGTATATTTTGTGGGGCTTGCTAACTCTGGTATCTGCAGTTTCCACTTGAAGGTATTCATTCGTGTCCACTGTCTCCAGATGATTCATAAGGACTTTGCGAGCTATGCTCACCTCTGCTGCGCTGTCTAGCATTGTCTGAGCCCACTCTCCGTTTTTCAGTTGTGTCCTCAGTATTCTCGGCATTTTTAACTACCTTGATACTGGCTACCTTCTTTTTTGGAAATTGTGATTTCTTTTTCAGTTGAGCAGGTTCCTTGTCTTTGGACTTGGCGTGCTCTTCTGATCGTCCTCTTCTTTCCGATTTCTGCGAGGAATTCTGAAAAGATTGAGAGGGACGTGTATCAATGTCTTGATATCTATCAGGTTTTTTAATATTATCCCTATTTCTAAGGTTATATCTATTCCCAGAGGGGTCACTCTGGGGTGACCTTTGTCTCGGGTTTGGAGATTTCTCTCTTCGCCTAGGAGACCTTCCTCTGGACTGGAATTTCTTTTCTTTAGGATTGGATTGTTTGTTCCCATCCCAGTTCTTTTTTGGTGAATTATTATTATTATTAAAAAACATTTTTTCTGGACTTGTAGTCAGTTGCGGTTTTACCGGTATTCCACCTAGACTATCTCTGCCTAGTTCTTCATAGGATTTTTCTATGATTCTGGCAATTTCAGCTGGTTGGTCTGCTATATCTGTCTCTTTTAACCTCTGGCGGATCGCCACGTTTGCTGCTTCACCCTTTATGTTGGCTAGTAATATAGCCGAAACCTGTTTGAAGTCATTTAGTAATTTCATACCAAGAGTTAAAGCAGGTTCTGGACCGTATTCATCTTGAATTTGTTTAAGCACATCTGGTATTACCGAAATGGATGGAACACCGTGCGTTTTTGTATAGATGGAAGCAAAGACTGTACCCCAAGTGTCACAGTCCTCAATGTGTGGTGCGATTCCCATTGGGAGACATATAGTCAGAATCCTGTGTTTTTCCAGCGGGGTGGTGTCAGGAAACACCGCCTCTATTTGGGTAATTTTCTGTGCCAACCAGAATGGTATCTGTTCCCGTTTAGCTGGAACTTTACCTAGGCAGGATTGGATGTTTTGTGGTGTAATTTTATTTGTGTTCCCCTGGTGAGGGGTCAGCTGTGGAAGTTTAATCGCTGGCTGAATTGTTGAAGTTCGCATTACATACTGAACTAATTGTCTGTGAATTTTTAGTAGTTGTTTTAGCTGTATTAACAGCTCTGCTGCAGGCATTCTTTCGATGTCTGGATGTGGTGTGTATCCGGCTAAGACCGGCCACGTTGCTCCTGGTCTTCCTAAAGGACCGAGCCTTGTAATGTGATTGTTATGTATTAGGGCGCCATCAAATAAGAGCAAATGCTCTTGGAATTTGAGTGGTACTTCCACCTCCTCGAAAGGAGTGTACGTTTCAGGAGGTTCCTCTACTTTGTAATAGGGGAAGTACTTTGTTACAGCATTTGCTGCTGGAAAATGTATCCATGTATAGTATACCTCTGTCTGCCGATATTCGTGTGCCTCAATTACGAATATGACTGTGCCACCTCTAGGTGTCAGTCCATTTTCTATAAGTTTTAAGGTTATAGATCTCCTTTTAATGACCGGAATGAGTATTATATCCGCGTCTGCTGCTTGCATGGTAGCATCAGCATCTGCTATTTCAGTAGCTAATCTAATTGCCTCTCTTTCTCCATCACTGTCTCCCATTTTACTGACAGGATGGTATTATTTTTATTTGCAGATCAGGTTTCTTTATGGAAACAGAGATTAGATGCACAATATTCTGGAACTGTTTTATCCTTCAACGTTGACTAGACCAAAAACCATACATAGGAGTTCCCTCCTGCGAGGTTTTGGAGGATATAATAACCTTTCACCCACTCCAGACGTCTTTGGAGTATTTGGGAAAAGGGGTCTGAGTGAGAAAGCACGACTGAGTTACTCTAAATGTCTTACGTTAGTTTTATCGCCCTTTCCAAACACGTTGGGCGCCATGTAGTGTAGCTCCTATTTTCCCAATAGGCTCTGCGCATTGGAATAGTACCTACAGCAGTAAAGGCCTAGGCCAGACGTTAACTAGGTCTACTACTGTCGATACTAGACTTAATTTTTGGGTTTGCCAGCTAAGCTCAGAGTTCGCTAGAAACTTTCTCGAATGTTCAAGGAAGGATTAACTCCCCTGATTAGACAAGAAGGGATTTAGTTTCTGACAACCATAGAACATGACAACTTTGCTCTCCCCTAATCAAGAGTCAATCTCAAGAGTCGTGTGAGCACAAGGCAATTATTTTACTCAGTCAGTACGTGCATTCTTAGTCTCATCAGAATGTAGAGAAAAGGAAGAGACGGGCGTGTTCAATAAAAGGTGTTATTTATTGATCAGTCTCTTTTCTCGTACAAGAGAAATGGATCGATATTATTGCAATACTTATAGTTAAGTAAAGTGCATACATTAAAAGCAATAGTATAAAATAGTACTGTAAAAACATTGATATGGTTTCTGAGCCATATGATGTTTTAAAATGATTAAAATATATTTACATACACATATACATTTGACTAAACGTACTCACCTGGTGTTTCTAAATACGCCTACCCCGTGTACCTGACCTAAGTCTAATGCGTGGGCGGGAATAGAAAGTTACAGTTTAAGTTAAGTTTGTTTTTGCCAAGTGAATAACTAAAGAATTCTCTGTGAGGGGTTATTCAGTTCTGTACCTGGAATTTAGGATGGATGAGGAATGGTATCTCTTTCTCTGCTCTCGATATTCCAGGCTGCCTGCGAGGGCTGCCCAGAAGCGCCGGTGCTGGGTCTCTCGGCTTGAGATAGCAGCGCGTCTCTCAGCGCGTCAGGAAGGCGGGGCTGCTGCCAGCGGGGTCTGCTTCTGCTCTCGGCTTCGGCAAGTATGGCTGCTCCGTCTTGTCACCACGCGTGTGTTTGCATAGGGCAAGGTCGGCAATATTTATACCTTAAAGGTGCCGAGATTGACGTAAGGATGGACATAGGTACGTCAATAAAGATGTCATACGACTTGCTCGTTAGCACATTCTTTTGCAAAAGTTCTCTGTGAAATCAAAACAATGGCCGCACGGATTATCCAGGTTGTCATAGGTTTGATTTGTTATGAGAACGTCGTATGCCTTATCAGGGGCTGGAGGAATGTCGCTTGTCTAATTAGATCTCAAGCGTTATGACCTAATCAGATAACACGTTCCTGTGCCGTAGTGTGACTGCGTCAGATAACGGTATCTGCATCATGGGGGTTTTCTTGCCTCATGGGCTGACTGTTAGTTAACTAGCTAGGTAGTTTAACCAGAATAGGGTCAGGAATAGGGGGATCGATTCAGAACCTATAGAAATACACGACACGACAGCACTTCCACTTCATATAACGCCCCTTGCCAACTGACATTCACTAAGGGCTACCAAAGAGGGGGTTACAGGGGCAACAATAACAAAGGCATAGGCAAAACCAACAACTCCCGCTCTGCCTCCACCCCTGCCCAATGACTTTCCTCCACTTCCCCCCACCATTCCACCCCTGTGGGGGGAAACTACAACAATTCCTTCCTGTCTGGATCAACATCACATCAGACAGGTGGGTGCGACAAATTATTTAATCAGGTTACTGTCTAGAACTAACATCTACCCCCCCCCCAACATACCACCCAAACAGCGTCCAATGTCGTCACAAGAGCATCTATCTCTGCTAAAGCAAGAAGTGATATCTTTGCTAGAAAGAAGTGCATTAGAACCAGTTCCTCTGCACCAACAAAACAAGGGAGTCTACTCCCTATACTTTCTTATTCCAAAAAAGGACGGTTCTCTGAGACGTAGTCTAGACCTCAGACCTCTAAACATATACATACAGTCAGACCATTTCCATATGGTCACACTCCAGCAAGTTCTTCCTCTTTTGTTACAAAACGACTTTCTGGCTACTCTAGATCTCAAAGACACATACTTTCACATTCCCATTCACAAAGCTCACAGGAAGTATCAAGTTTGTAATAGACGGGCAGCACTACCAATTCAAAGTACTCCCATTCGAAGTCACAACAGCGCCAAGAGTATTCACCAAGTGCTTAGCATTAGTGGCAGCACACTTACGAAGACAGCACATACACGTCTTCCCATACCTCGACGACTGGCTCATGAAGGCCAGCTCACACAATCAATGCGTGGAACACACACATGCCACTATCCAGCTGCTTCACGACTTGGGGTTTACAATAAACCAAACCAAGTCCCATCTGCTACCATCCAAAGTACAACAGTACCTAGGTGCCACAATAAATACCTCCAAAGGTCTAGCTTATCCCAATCCAGTAAGGATAGCCAGCATGCAAGCATTTATCACAAAGTACCAGCCACAACACTCCCTGCCAGCACGAGTGTTCATGCAACTTATAGGGAGGATTGCCCCTTGCATCTTCATAGTGCCCCATGCAAGACTACAAATGCGTCCTCTCCAAGAGTGCTTATCACATCAAAGGAACCAGGCTCAAGGCCAATTAACAGACCTAGTGTTGGTAGACAGTCGAACTCATCGCTCTCTGCAGTGGTGGAACACCAAAAACCTTTCCAAAGGGCGACCATTTCTAGGGGAAACAACCTTTACAACGCACTACCATTACAACAAAACTTTTACAACGCAACATCCATTACATCGCATGCCATTACAACGCAACCATTACAACGCCTGACACTACAACGCATACCACTAAAACGCATGTCTTTACAACGCATACCATTACAGCTTAGAGCTTTTAATGTTGGGGCCCGCCGTGTTGTATAGTGGCAATCGCCCTCCTTGTTGTTTTAGCAAGCGCCGGGACGCCCCTTAGCTGGGGCAGCTGAGCGCTATATAAAAATTCAGTAACATAACATCGCATAACCTTACAACGCATAGTACCCTTACACTATCCAACACTTACCCTACTGTTGCACCCCCTGGAGTTAGAATAGTAATTTTTACCCCTACACTATCCAACACTTACCCTACTGTTGCACCCCCCTGGAGTTAGAATAGCAATTTTTACCCCTACACTAACCAATACTTACCATACATGCAATGTAGTGTTATGCGTTGTAATGGTATGCGTTGTAAAGGTAGTATGCGTTGTAATGGAATGCGTTGTAAAGGTAGTTTTTTAAAAATTCGTTGTAATGGCATGCATTGTAATGGAATGCGTTGTAATGGATGTTGCGTTGTAAAGGTATGCATTGTAAAAGTATGAGTTGTAACGTCATACATCTGTTTCTAGAGCCAATTCCTCAGATAGTCTTGACAGCGGATGCATCGCTCTCCAGCTGGGGAACCCAGCTACTGTATCTCACTATGCAAGGCAGGTGGACGCCACAACAAAAGTTACTCCATATCAATCATCTGGAGTTACTAACCATATTCCTAGCACTGAAAGCTTTCCAAAAGCAAATATCAAACAAAGCTGTGTTAGTCCGCACGGACAACATGACAGCCATGTATTACATACAGAAGCAAGACGGAACACACTCCCTGCAACTCTCCCAACTAGCGCAGAACATATGGCGATGGGCTATACCTCAAAACATATTCCTCCTAGCCCAGCATGTTCCAGGAGTACAGAACACTATAGCAGATCTGCTAAGTCGTCAGACACAACAGATCCACGTGTGGGAACTTCATCCGCAAGTTCTTCACCATTCTTTCAGATGTGGGGACAACCTCAAATAGACCTCTTTGCCACCCACGAAAACGCCAAATGCCCAAGCTTCGCCGCCAGATATCCACACCCACTGTCCAAAGGCAATGCGATATGGATGAACTGGTCCGGCACATTTGCGTACGCTTTTCCACCTCTACCACTCATGCCACTAGTAGTACGCAAACTACAGCAGCATTCTCTAATTCTCATCCTAGTTGCTCCAACGTGGGCCAGAAAGCCATGGTACACCACACTGCTACAACTGTCCCTAGTACCACTTCAAAAACTATACCTATCCCCACACCTTTTAACACAGAACCGTGGAGAGATCAGGCGCCCGGACCCAGCTCAGCTCAACCTTGCGATCAGGCTCCTGAAGTCCTAGAGTTCGGATATCTTAACCTTCCTCTAGACTGCATGAATGTTATAAAAGAAGCTAGACGTTCAACCTCTAGAGCATGCTATGCAGCTAAATGGAAACGTTTTGTAATATATTGTCACAACAGCAATATTAATCCTTTAGATGTGTCTATTCAACACATCATAGGATACTTACTACACCTCCAAAGATGTAACTTAGCTTACACTTCTATTGGACTGCATCTTGCCACCATAGCAGCATATCTTCAAAACAGGCAGAATCTATCTCTGTTCAGAGTGCCTGCCATTGACGCTTTCAAGGAAGGTTTAAAAAGAATAATTCCTCCCAGGGTACCACCCTCACCAGTGTGGAATTTAAACATCGTTCTTATGCGACTAATGGGACCTCCCTTCGAACCATTACATAAATGTGAACTACAGTTCTTAACATGGAAGGTTGCGTTCCTAGTGGCTATTACTTAGTTACGTAGAGTTAGTGAATTGCAAGCTCTAACCATTCAAGAACCCTTTTTGCAAATGCATCACAATAAGGTTGTTCTCCGTACCAATCCAAAATTTCTTCCCAAGGTCATACCTCCTTTCCACCTCAATCAATCGGTGGAACTGCCAGTTTTCTTCACCCAGTCACAGACAGTAGCAGGAAGAGCTTTTCATACCCTAGATGTCAAAAGAGCATTGCTGTACTACATTGAGGGAACACAACCTCTTCGTAAGACCAAGCAACTCCTTGTGTCTTTCTCACCACCACACATAGGCAACCCTATTTCAAAATCTGGATTAGCTAGATGGATTGTCAAATGCATACAAATTTGCTACCACAAAGCTAAACGTACGCTATCTGTTCCCGTTAAAGCCCACTCGACAAGGAAAATAGGGGCTTCAATGGCATTCTTAGGGAACATTCCCCTAGATGACATCTGCAGAGCAGCTACATGGTCTACACCGCACACATTCACAAAACACTATTGTGTAGATGTGCAAACCAAACAACAAGCTACTGTGGGCCAAGCTGTTCTCAAAACACTGTTTCAAACTACTGCAACAGATAGGGGTGGTCGCCGCTAACAGTGGGTACTGCTTTATAATCTATGCACAGTGTGCAATCTACAGCTCCCATGCCTCGAACAGAAAATGCTACCTACCAGTATGCATCTGTTCTTGGCATGTAGAGCTGCAGAGTTGCACACGCCCACCCGCCTCCCCGGCTACCTTTATCTGTTCCAGTACTATCTTAATTAGATACAGTTTACACGGACATCCTTCCTTTTCTTGCAAAGCTCCATCATTTCCCTAATGGCGAAAAACAATCTGAGGATGGAGCCGATGTCCATGCACAGTACGGTCCAGAGGAGGAGTCACCAATCTCGTGACTTCCAAAGAACTTTTCAGGACAAAAACAAACTGCAAACATCCAGGCCCAACACTAGGTGGCGATCTATGCACAGTGTGCAACTCTGCAGCTCTACATGCCAAGAACAGATGCATACTGGTAAGCAGTTGTGTGGCAGATTCTTTCCAGAGAGATCAGTAGTAGTTGTGAGAAGGTCGCTGAAGATGACAATGAAGAACTGGAGGAAATGTGTGAAATATCAGAATGAGCAGTGAAGGTAAGTGAGTAGTGAGTGGACAGTCAAGGATGACATTTTATGAGGAGTATAGTCAAAGTAAAGGCAGGGTTAGTAAAAATGAGTTTGTGTTGGGATTGTAGACATTTTTGGGAAGTTAGAGCTGATATAACTTCACGAGAGGACTTAATATTAGATACCAAACTTGTGCCTCCTGGTGTAGCCAGAAACACTTAAGTTATTATGGCATATCAGGGGCATCAACAAAACTAAGGCCAGATTAAGGATTAATTTGTGTTGGCCAGAAGCTGAAATTCATGCTGAAAGGAAGGTGGCTCTTTGCACAGTATATCTCTTTTTGGTATACTATATAAAGAGTCAGGTATTACCTTAGTAGTGGGCAGGGGTTTGCTCATGCAATCCCAAGGTGCACTTTTAGGGGTAGTGTGGTTGAGCAGCTTTAGGCCTATCAGAGAGGAGTGTTACACATTAACAGAATACACAGTCAATAAATGATGCACACGACTCAATAAGGAGATCCACTCATATTTATCAAAATAACACATATCTTTATTGTATATTTGGGAACCAGAATCATTACGATTGGGGAAGTACCTTTCGAGATAGAAATACTTTTAAGTTGTCAAAAGTCAACGCTTAGGAGAACATTCAGCATCTGAAAATTGCACTGTGGGAGGAAGAACAAAAACCGCATACAGGTAGAGTACAGTGACTTACGAGACCAATCTCCTGGACTTGAAGTGAGTATAGGGCAAGGTCCAAGGGAGCACCAAGAGGTCCCACCGGGCGGCAATGGGGCGGGCGGGTGCAGAGGTGCAATACAGTGAGTGCCCAATGTTAGTCTATGGGGATCGGTCTTCGTCAAAAGAGGCTGCTGGTTTGGACTGGGAGGCTAATCTGGCTGAACGAACAGTAGGGCTTAGGCCTCATGATGCTTGGGGACATGGGGACAACCTTGGTCCTCGTCTCCACAGACCTGGGGCGCCTGGTTTTGTCTCTGCGAGCACTTGTGGTCAAGGGGGTCACATAAAGAGGCTGCAGGTGGTATCTGAAAGAAATACATTAGTTAGATTCCTTACCTTAGAATAACCCCCAGGCGTCAGTAGGTGTCGTCTCGGCTCCGCACCCGTCGTCCGCGTCGTCAGCGCCGGGATGACGTTGTCGGAGTACTTGAACGCCGCCCTCGCGCGCTGACGTCAGTTGTTCTTTTTTCCGCGCCAGCAAGTGCAGGTCCGGAGAAAGCAGTACCTTAGTCACTTTTTGACAATTTTTGATTTCTTCTCGTGTCTTCACAACTCTCGGTGCCGGTAGGGATGCCCGGGTTCAAGCCCTGTACCGACTGCGCCCGACTGATGTCAGTTACCGATCCCCACCTCCGGTGCCTGTATTGCCTTGGGCCGACCACGACGACCGGTCGTGCCCCGACTGCCGGGCCTTGACATCGAAGGCTAGACGGGAGCGTTCCCGTAAGCGCCCCGCGCCGCTGAAGGTCCCGGTCCAGGAGGGGGTCGAGGGACCGGTCGCGGGGCCACAGTCATGGAAGCTCGGCGAGTCAGCACCATTCGTTGGGCTCCAAGTCCTCCGGTAAGAGGCACAAGAAGTCGAAGAGACGACATCGCGCTAACGCCCCCCCCGCCCCCCGACGCTCGCACGATGCGTCCGGGGGTTCGGGCGACACCGGGGGGTTCGCCGGTTCCTCATGGGCATGAGGTCCCTCTCTGCTCCGTCGGGTCCCGCGGTGCCTCCGGGCCCCGCGGCCCGACTGGGAGTCCAGGCGGGTCGGGTGCTTCAGTCCCGACGCCGCATGCTCCCGCTGGATTCGGTTCCGGATCCGGGTCGACCCAAACGACCCCGCCAGCGTCGACCCCAGGGTGTCGCCACAGATGCCGTCCCTGCCCCGGATCCCTCCCTCGGTCCGGATCCGGCGTCGGACTGACGCCGCATTAGACGCCGGCTGAAAAGCATTTCTTCTTTGATCCTGCTCCATCCTTTGACCATGAATTTCAGGAGATGGAGGACGAGGAGGATTGGGAGGGGTCTGAGGACCCTCTGACACGTGAGTGTCAGTCCTTTCAGGAATGGACAGAGGAGCTAGGGGAGGCCAGTGGTCTCGACACTTCCCCTGACACTGGCTTCGTCTCCCCTCCTACCGTGACTCCGGAGGAGGGGGCTGCTTATAGTGTGGTGCTGACGCGGGCAGCCAAGGCCTTGGCGCTTACGCTCCCCGTCGCTACTGTGAGGTCTAACATCCTCACTGAGGTCCTTAAACTGCAGACAGGCTCTCCGGAGCCTCTGCTGCCGTTTAATGAGGCTCTCATGGACGTCCTGTTGGGCACCTGGTCCAGGCCCGCTACAGGCCCCCCTGTAGATAGGAACGTCGCCAGGCGCCACCGCCCAGCTCCGGGCGACCCTAGCTTCCTGTCCACCCAACCCACCCCCGAGAGCCTGGTTATCCAGGCCTCTACTTCCCAATCCTCATTCCCGACTGCACCCTCAGATCGGGAATCCAAAAGGTATGAACAGTTTGGTAAGAAACTGTTCTCGTCCCTCAGTTGTGGATTGCGGTCAGTCAACACCGCTTGCCTTTTGGGCCATTATACCCACTCTCTGTGGGATACGGTTGCGGCCAGAGTGCCCGGAGGAGGCCCGGGCGAAGCTTGCTCAGGCCCTCGCGGAGGGACGAGACGCTGCTCGGTATTCCATACGATGTGGGCTGGATACCACGGACTCGCTGGGCAGGGCGATGTCAACGACGGTGGCGGTTCGCCACCACGCGTGGCTGAGGTCCGCCAACTTCTCGGCCGATGTCCAGAACACCCTCATGGATATGCCGTTTGATGGCAGCCACCTCTTTGGTGGCAAGGCAGATCATGCGCTTGAACGCTTCAAGGACTCCAGGGATACGGCCAAGTCCTTGGGCCTCTCGGCCAGCGTCAGCAGCAGTCTGCCTTTCGCTCCTTTCGTGGCCAAGGAAGGGGCGCCCATTCACGTCCTGCCAGCCACGGGCCGTAGTCTAACGTCCAGTGCGGCGGCTGACGTGGTAAGCGCCGTGGCGGTGCCAGGGGACAACGGCGCGGCCAGTCCACATCCACCCCCGCAGCATCCGCCTCAAAGCCCTCTTAGTCTGAGCTTTCAGGCCCATTTGACGCCAGTGGGGGGCAGGGTCCACCATCACCTCCTCCACTGGTGCACCATCACTTCGGACAGGTGTGTGCTGCAAATCGTCCGACGGGGCTACTCCCTCCCCTTCGAGGCGACCCCTCCAGCCATGCCACCGCAGTACCACCACGTGTTGGGGGATCACTTGCAACTTCTGCAAGAGGAAGTATCGGCCCTCTTGGCCAAGGGGGCCATTGTGCGCGTTCATGGGCCAGAAGTAGGATGTGGTTGCTATTCCCACTACTTTCTGGTTCCCAAGAAGGGCAAAGGGGGCCTACGCCCTATCTTGGACCTACGGAACGTCAACGGCTTCCTCCGGAAGGAGAAGTTCAAGATGCGGACTCTGGCTCAGGTCTTAGCTGCCCTGGACCCCGAAGACTGGATGGTAGTGTTGGAGGTGCAGGACGCGTATTTCCACATCCCCGTCCTGCCGGCCCACCGGCGTTACCTGCGGTTCATGGTAGGCCATGAGCACTTACAGTTCACCGTGCTCCCCTTTGGCCTTACCAGCGCCCCACGAAAGTGATAGTGGTGGTCGCAGCTCATCTGCGCAGTTTAGGGGTGTCCGTCTTCCCCCTACCTCGACGACTGGTTGTTGAAGGTGGGCTCGCCCCAGACAGTCGTCAGCCACCTTCAGACTACGGCCGACCTCCTGCATTTGCTGGGATTTTCCATCAATGTGCCGAAGTCACACCTGTGTCCCTTTCAAAGGCTCCTCTTCATCGGAGCAGTTCTGGATTCGGCGCAGTTTCGGGTTTATTCTCACGAACAGCGGGTTCGGGATATTCAGGCTCTGATTCCGATCTTTCAGCCTTTATCCCGGGTCTCGGTCAGGTTGACGCTGCGGCTTCTGGGGCTGATGGCCTCCTGCATCTTTCTGGTGCATCACGCCAGGTGGCGGATGCGGGCTCTGCAGTGGGACCTGAAGTTTCAGTGGTCCCCGCATCAGGGCAACCTGTCCCACCATGTCCTGATCTCGGAGGACACTGCGAGACAATTGCAGTGGTGGCTCACGGACCGCGATTGGGTCAACGGCAGATCCCTCTCCCTTCCCCAACCGGAGCACGTAGTTGTGACGGATGCATCCCTCCTGGGCTGGGGGGGCCACATGGGAGAGGCGGAGATCAGAAGACTCTGGTCTCCAGCGGAGTCCCGGATCCACATCAACCTTCTGGAGCTGCGGGCGATCTGGCTTGACTGAAGGTATTCCTTCCCTCTGTCCGGGGACGTGTAGTGCAGGTGTTCACGGACAACACCACCGCCATGTGGTACTGCAACAAACAGGGCAGGGTGGGGTCGTGGACCCTTTGAAGGAGGCTCTGCGCCTCTGGCAATGGCTGGAACACCAGGGCGTCACCCTGGTGGTTCAACACCTGCAGGTTCCTTGAACGCCAGGGCGGACAAACTCAGCCGTCGGTGCATGATGGATCACGAATGGCGTCTGAACTCTGACGTGGCGCAATGCCTCTTTCGGCAGTGGGGAGAGCCTTGGTTAGATCTATTCGCCACAGAAGAGAACGCGCAATGTCATCAGTTCTGCACGTTGGAATTTCCAAGGCGGCACTCGCTCGGAGACACTCGGAGACGCGAGTCGAGCTGCGGTCTGTTGTACACCTTTCCGCCTATATCACTGTTGCCCAGAGTGCTGAAGAAGATCAGGCGCGACCGGGCCCAAATCATCCTTGTGGCTCCGGACTGGGCACGAAGGTACTGATATCCTGAGCTACTCAGCATGTCAGTCGATCACCCGATTCGTCTGCCTCTTCAGGAGGACCTTCTGTCGCAGCAGCAGGGGACGGTCCTCCACCCGAACCTGTCCAGCCTCCACCTCCATGCGTGGAGATTGAGCGGTGGCAGTTGAGGCCATTTGACTTGCCTCCTGAAGTCTGTAATTTCATTCTGGCAGCCAGGCGTCCCTCCACAAAAACGGTATACGCCTGCAGGTGGAACAAATTTGTGGCATGGTGCACAGCAAAAGCTGTGGATCCCCTTTCTCCCCCTCTTTCAGAGGTACTCCTCTTTCTTCTTTCTCTTGCCCAGCAGGGCTCAGCTCTAGGGCACTATCAAGGACTACTACCTCTCTGCCGTTTCGGCCTTCTTAAGGCTTCCTGATCAGCCTTCTCTTTTCAAGTCCCCGGTTGTAAATAGATTCTTGAAGGGCATCACTCACATGTTTCCTCCTGTTCTTTCGTGATGCCTCATTGGGGACTTAAACTTGGTTCTGACTTTTTTGATGTGCGCTCCCTACGAGCCACTTCACAATTGCCCTCTTCGTCTTCTGACTCTTAAGACTGAATTCCTGGTTGCCATCACCTCTGCCAGGAGAGTGAGTGAGCTCCAGGCTCTTTCTTCTAAACCTCCTTTCCTTTCTGTCCATCCGGATAAGGTTGTTTTAAGAACGCGTCCCTCTTTCCTGCCCAAGGTAGTCACAGCCTTCCACATCGGGCAGTCTATCACCTTGCCCACCTTCTTTCCGTCTCCGCATCCCTCGAAAGAGGAAGAGAGGCTCCACCGTCTGGACCCAAAACGTGCGCTCTCTTTCTATCTGGATCGCACACGCCAGTACCGGGTGGATGACCAGCTCTCTGTTGGTTACGTGTGCGCGAAGAAGGGACAGGCGGTGCACAAACGAACCATCTCTCGGTGGGTCGTCTTGTGCATCAAGGTTTGCTACTCCTTGGCAAAAAAGGAACCTCCTGTTGGGCTGAGGGCTCATTCCACTCGGGCCACGGCGGCCTCTACTGCCCTGGGTCGGGGAGTCCCTTTGCAGGACATCTGTCAGGCAGCTACGTGGGCCTCGCTGCACACGTTTGCTAAACACTACTGCCTGGACAGCCAAGTCCGGAGAGAAGGCTCCTTTGTCCGTTCCGTTCTCCAGGACTTTCTGGTGTGATCTTAGTTCGCAGACCCACCACCGGGGTTGATATTGCTGGGGTATCTATTCTAAGGTAAGGAATCGAACTAACGTGTTTCTTTCAGATGAACATGTTACTTACCTTTGGTAACGATATATCTGTAAGAAACATTAGTTAGTTAGATTCCTTACCGCCCCACCCATCCTCCCCGTTCTGCGAACCGATATCTAGGGTTAAGGTCATCTCTTTTAGGGCCCTAGTTTCATGGAACCAGTGTCTGGTTTTTGTCATGGCTCTGCGTTTCTGGCGCGGAAAAGCTGTGTATAAGAACTGACGTCAGCGCGCGAGGGTGGGGTCTAAGTACTTCGACACCGTCATCCCTGCGCCAACGACGCAGACGACTGCCGCGGAGCCGCAGACGACGCCTACCGACGCGCAGGGGTATTGCTACGCAAAATTTTCCGGATCCAGTCTGACGCCTGGGGGTTATTCTAAGGTAAGGAATCTAACTAACTAATGTTTCTTACAGATATATCGTTACCGAAGGTAAGTAACTTGTTCGTCGGGGGTCTGCCTCTGCCAAATCCAAGGTGGGCATCTTCTCTGGCGGGCTAGAGGGATCATGCTGGCACAGGTGACCCACTTCAACTTGGCTTGAAGCGATGGGTGCAGTGGCTCTTGCCGTTGCTGGTTTTACTCAGTCTAGAGATCCCAAAGTCCGTTCTTAGGTACCTTCAAGGTGCAGGGGAGAAGGTCCGCTGTTTTGCAAGAGTGCCTGGGTCTTGACATAAGTGCTGGCATTCCTCCCAGGTTTTTGGAGACAGCCGTTTGCATAGTCTTCCACAGTTATTGCTTTTCGTGACTCCTTGGACAGCAACCCTCTCTAACCTACCTCTCGCTCTTCGGAGCTGAACGCCTGAAGTACAAAAAACACACCTTCAGAGAAAAATTCTCCTTCCGAGCCCAACTCGACCAATCTAGGAAAAGACCCAAAGACCTCTTCAACATCATAAAACAACAAACCTCCTCCTTTCCACCTCACTCAATCACTGGCCTCACTAGGTTCAGGTTTTTAAAGTCTTTATTTCGATTTATAACAAATCATAAAAGACACATTATAACATATTAACAAAAAACTTTCATGCCATATAGTTATATTAACAATATACATTTATAAAATGTAAAAGTTTAAAACATGGGAGTATCAACCTAAATTCAAGGATAATGAAGAAGAAGAAACTGGGCAAAGAAATAAGCAAAACAGATTAAAGTTAGATGTTATTAAACAGTTGAGGGTATAAAGACAAACCTGTCAAAAACACTTAAAAAACTCTCAAATACCATACATTTATAAGAATAGGATTATGGATTTAGCGAAACCATTCAGGAAACAACATATATTATGTAATATCCAATGAAAAATGGGGGTGCAAGCAGGTAACCACAGAGTGAGAATATCGGAGGAACTACTTAACAATTTAACTTCGTTTTAACCTAATGGTCCAAGCCCACCCTAGGAATTTAGCTAGGCTCACCACGAACACCTCTGAGGTGTTAGATCTAAGAGCCATAACAGCCTCTGCAGATTTTCTGAATGGAAGGCGCTGGAACAGGGGTTTTAGCCATTTAGTTCGCGGTGCAGAGTAGACAGGACAGGCGAACAGGAAATGGCCCTCGGTTTCCTTGTGGGATGGACACCATCTACAAAATTCAGTAACACTGTTAGTCCACATGTTCGTAAAGGTGTTTAATGGCAGGGCTCCCACCCGAAACTGATGGTAGAGTTTCTTATCTAATGGTTTGGTAATTATATCCCAGTATAACTCCCGAAGGGGATCCAACTTGAAGGACAGAAACCGTCCGGTAAGACTAGTGGAGCCGGAGGCAAGGACACGTGTTCTACGGAGTGAGGCCCAGTAAAGTACCTTAAATTCCTGTTTGGAAGGGAAGGCACTGATACTGGGAGATGTCCATAACTCCTCCAACCCCATGTCAACTAGGATCTTTTTTACCATTCGGAGCCAGGGAATTCTCCCAGAACCCCCAATTGACCTTACTTCCGCCAGTTCCTTCGCGAAAAGAGCAAGATCCTGAGAGGTCCATATGCACCTCCAAAAGGCCACCAGCCTAAATCTGGCCATCTCATTGATGGGAAGGCACCCCAAATCCAGGCAAAGGGGAATAGAAGGGGTCGATTGCGGTAATCCAATCAGGTTTCGGAGGAACTTACACTGAATTTTAAAAAGATTAGAAAGATCCATATAGCCCCAAAGATCGGCACCATATAAGATTGCCGAATTTATTTTAGTATCATAGATCTTAAGAGCTGGGATGACCCGTTTAGTTATTGATTTCTTTTGTTCCTTCAAGAGACACCCAGCAAGACGGGCAAACTTAAGCTGCTGAGCACCAACTTGATCTTTCCATTTCAAACCACAGTCCAAGGTAACCCCCAGGTATGTCATGGTCTCAACTTGTTCCAGATTTACTCCACTCATGTTTACAGAGCTCCGGACATGATGGTTCCTTGTGAGGACCATAAACTTGGTCTTGTCCACATTTACCTTAAGATCGCTGATGTCACAAAACTCCTCAAAGCGGTCCAGTGCCCGCTGAAGACCGCTTCGCGTTCGGGAGAGGAGTAAGGTGTCATCAGCGAAGATGAGCATTGGGAACCTAGTCCCTGCCAGCATAGGGGCATCGGTAGGAGTATCCGCAAAAATTTTTACTAACTGATCCATAAATAGGATAAAAAGGGTGGGTGCCAGGACACACCCCTGGCGAACGCCACGGGTTACGGGGAATGGGTCCGTCACTTGCCCCTGACCACCCCACCTCACCCTTGCAAAGTTGTCGTCATGCATTCTAATTATTAGGTCAAGTAGCTCCATAGGTATACCTCGTTCCCCCAGGACACCCCATAGTTTGTCCCTCGGCATTAGATCGAAGGCGGACTTCAGATCAATAAATGCTGCAAAGATGGTACCATTGCCAAGCGTAACCACCTTCCAGTAGATCATACAAAATCTGAACACCTGGTCGATGGTGCTTGTTCCAGATCTGAAGCCCGCCTGCATGGGGGATAATATATTTTCTAATTCGATCCATCCTTGGACCCTGCCCAAAACCATGCGTGCAGTAATTTTTTGGATAGAGTCCAAGAGACTAATCGGACTGTAATTACCTGGATTAGACCTATCCCCCTTTTTATGGATTGGGAGTATCTCCGCCCCCTTCCACGACTTGGGAATTCTGGCACCCTTAGCAATTGCATTGGCAATCTTAGTTATATAAGGCACCCAGAGGGCTGGCTTACATTTTAGCAAATCAGCTGGGATGAGATCCATGCCTGGTGCTTTCCCCCGCTGTGTCATTCCAAGTGCTAGTTCTACCTCGACTTCGGAGAAATTAAGTTTCTCCGTGCAGGCAGTAGGCACAGACGCCATGCTCAAAGTGCAGGGTGGATTAGCATTCTCAATACTAAAT
This sequence comes from Lissotriton helveticus, assembly GCF_964261635.1. NCBI lineage: Eukaryota > Metazoa > Chordata > Amphibia > Caudata > Salamandridae > Lissotriton > Lissotriton helveticus. Next base: position 821,044,457 of record NC_136073.1, on the reverse strand, counting down.
TGTGCCGCATAGAAAGTCACCCAAGCCTCGGGAGGCACATGGTTGGAGGGGGTACGTGATTCTGGATCCTTCCCCCATTTTACCAAATCCCAAAATTTAATCGGATCATTCAGGGTGGAAGCATCCAGAAGGTCTGACCAATACGAGTCCTCCCACTCCCGTTTGGCCTCCCACTGGAATTTCTTATATTGTAATCTAGCCTCTTTAATTACATCCATATTCCGGGATTTTACTGCCTTGATGACGTTACCATGGGCCTCCCTACACTTTTTATTATACCATTTCTGGCGGGGGACAGTTGATTTGGCGGTTCCCTTCTGACATGGGAGGGAGAGTAGGGCCTTAAGATGTTCAAAACAGCATTCACGAAGATCAATGATTGTGTTAAAATTAGTGGATTCAGAGCTACCCTCCGACAAGTCATATAACATTATTTCCTCAAGCGTTTTTAAGACCACAGAGTTAACATTTTCCTGTAAGGACTCATCGTTCACAAATCTTGCCCATTTTAACCTTTTCCGATTATTAGTCAGATACACATCCCCTGTCTGTGAGGAACCAGGACCCTCCAATCTCCTCATGCCTGGTAACCCTAGTTTAAGTACCAGGGGATTGTGGTCACTTTCAGGGCGAGATACCACTTCCATGTCCACCAACAGCTGCCAATATTCCAACTTTAACAAAAAATAGTCAATCCGGCTTTTCCTCTGACCATTGTCAAAGGTGAAATTGGCACTTAAGTCTGATTTTGTGCGTCCGTTTGTGGCCCGAAATCCTCGGTTTAAGCAAAGAGCCGTCCAGCTTACTGCAGCCTCACTCGCTTTAACAGTTTTAGCAGGTAGTAGATCAGGAATATCCCAAGCTGCATCCTCTGCTGTTCCCCAGTTGTCCCCAATATCATACAGTGGCTCGAAAGTGCAGTTTAGATCACCTGCTAAGATGGTAACATATCCGCTGCCCAAGCCAGCAAGTTCATGGTCCAATACGTCCAACACGGGGGGCTGCGACCGCCAGGTAGGCCACAAGCATATATGTTGAATACGACCAGATCACATTGGCCTGCCTTACTTAACTTGATTATCAAAAGATCAGGGTTCACCACATGTGTCTCAGTGGGGTAATAACCAAGTGACTGCTTCACCCAGATCAACAGACCCCCCGAAGCTCGCCCCTTACCACCCTTAATTGCTGGTTTAAAGAAGTTGACATATCCCAACCTGTAGACTGGAACTGGTGCCCATGTTTCCTGTAAAAGGATGATGTCAAATGTGTCCATGAACTCCAGCCAGTCCTCAGAGAGCATACGACCCTTAACCCCGGAAATGTTCCAGGACAGTATGTTAAGTGAATTCAAAGAGGGGGCAGCACTGGGGAGCAAAGGGGCCAGAGCTTCCATAGATACCACTTCACCCCCTAAACCCGGCCTTCTCTCTGTGCCTTTGTGTTTATCCGAAGTTTTACCCACCAACATATCCTCATTTGGGACCCTTGGCACTGAGACAATGGCTTCTTCGGTTTTTTCAGTAACCAATGCTCCCGAACTTTCCTCAACATTATTGGTGGGCAAATTAACCTCCAAACATGATATCGGTAACGGAAGCGCACGGTTCTTAACGAAATTGGGCTGCCTGAATGATATATGATGTCAGTCTACCGCCTCAAGATCAGAGAGGGGGCCATAGCGGTTGAAGAGAAATGGGAGTGATTGGGGATGTGATGTCAGCGCTGTGGGATGCCTCCTGGCATGGGGTCGCCCAAAGTTATTGACAGGTACAAAAGAACTCTGTCTCTGGGGGTAGAAGTATGCTAGCCCCAGGGTTTGAACATCACCCAGTCTCGCAAACCTAGCTTCTCCACAAATGGTATCTACTACCCAAGGGTCTTTAAATGAGGTTAGAATGCAGTCACCCTCTAGATCTTTAGTACCGTGACCCACCCAATCAACTCTCCTTACGAAGAGAATTTCCGTTGACAAAGATTGCGGCAGGGGACGATTTTTGTTCAGCCAATAGATCACCTTATTGCGTAGATCCCCGTCTGACTCCTTATAACCAGGTTTTAATGGGGCAACACCAGTTAATACTATTGTGTATTGTGTTGCCTCCGGAGGGAGATCTGCACGGGGATTAGTATGCCTTGGATTTTTCCCCGCCCTCGGAATGTTTGAGCTACGATGGTTAGATGTAAACCTTTGTGGTTGTCGGCGAGGTGTAATGGGATTGGGTTTGGCAGGGTTAGATTTATCAATTACATTCGTCCTTGGAGCCTGTAAGGAATTGCCATCAGTTGCCTTATTAGGGATATCTTTTGGTCTCCCCCCCCCCCCCCCTGACGATTTGTTATTGTCTGCCCCTGTAACTGTAGATTTTATAGTTTTACCAGTGGGGGCAGTTTTAGTGCAGGTAATCATTGGAATTGGCTGTGTACTGGGCGCTACCACAGAACAGGGGCTGGCTAACTGTTGTAGCAAACCTAGATTTGTCTTCACTGTAGACTCCAAGCTATCTATTTTTGAAGTCAACAATCTTGTACGTTCCAATACGGGAAGTAGAAGAGTTTTAATAATAGCCTCCATTTTTGTCAATAAGATTTCATCACTATTTAAACACAAGGGACAGGGGTTAGAAGATCCTAAGGAATTAAGGGAAGGGCACAGCACATTAGGGAAAGCAGGTAGTGTTTGTGTGTTCAGGGGGAGCTCAAGGGCTGGAACAACTTTGTTGGATGTATCTTTTAATTTAGGCATCTTGCTATCTCCCCCCCCCCCCCCCCCCCCCATGACTCATCTCTTGCTTCCTCTTACGAGAGCTGGGGTCTGGACCCAAGTGGTCTGCCTCTACCGGGGAATACGAGACGATATTATCAGTGTTAGAGACATTAGGGGATAGGTGACTGGAGTTTGGACTAAATATAACACTAGGTTCATTACCCCCACTATCCTGAGTTTCATCACCCCCACTTGAGTGAGTATCCTCCGAATTGTGGTGTTCATGGGACGTGAGAGAAGCACGAAAGCCCTCTCCAACACTATCTATGTGAACTAATGCCTCAGTGGTAATACAGTTAAAGGCTGCATGTGAGACAGGGCTAGTAATCATTGCTAAACCACCCAGAGATGATCGCTTCCCACTGACGAGGTCAAGAGAAGTCTTTTTTCCACCATCGCAATTTCCTTTTCTAGGATCCCTGTAGCTCGGGTGATGAAGGCATCCAAAGGGCCTGATACAACTCCATTGGTGGTTTGGATTTGGACGGTGCATTCTTTACCTGATCTTAGGGGCATATTGATATCTGCTATTGCTGTAAATAGTCTCACACACTAATCAATGAATTCAATGTGCTGGGAGCAGATATAGCAGAGAAATGCAGAACTGGGTCGGGCAAAGAGGATGGGCCAGGGCCGTACTCTACCGTACTCGAACGGCCTCAAACGGCCCGCTCTTTGCCCGGTCTTCGCCCGCGCTTCCGCGCGCGTCCCGCGTCCGTGTCTGGTAGGAAGAAAATATAGGAGGAGGAGGGGACGGGAAGAGGCACCAGGTGCGCGCGATGACACGGCGCAAGCACCTCTGGGCCTCGCAGTCCCGCTCCCTCTGACTGCTTCCACTCACTCAGCTGTGGCTCTACACCTCCGTTAAAGCTCACGGGCTCAGCAATCCTCTGGGTCCAAAATCCTATGCTTTCCGCAGCTGGGCAGAACGAACAAAGTATTTCCTCCGCTTTTCTCAGTGATCAGCAGGGCACTGTAGACGACTGCGAGCGGCTCCCGCGAAGCGGGGGCCGCGAGTCGTTAAGAGCACACAGGGAGGAGGGGGGGCGGGAAGAGGCACCAGGTGCGCGCGATGACAAGGCGCAAGCACCTCTGGGCCTCGCAGTCCCGCTCCCTCTGACTGCTTCTACTCACTCAGCTGTGGCTCTACACCTCCGTTAAAGCTCACGGGCTCAGCAATCCTCTGGGTCCAAAATCCTATGCTTTCCGCAGCTGGGCAGAACGAACAAAGTATTTCCTCCGCTTTTCTCCGTGATCAGCAGGGCACTGTAGACGACTGCGAGCGGCTCCCGCGAAGCGGGGGCCGCGAGTCGTTAAGAGCACACAGGGAGGAGGGGGGGCGGGAAGAGGCACCAGGTGCGCGCGATGACAAGGCGCAAGCACCTCTGGGCCTCGCAGTCCCGCTCCCTCTGACTGCTTCTACTCACTCAGCTGTGGCTCTACACCTCCGTTAAAGCTCAGGGGCTCAGCAATCCTCTGGGTCCAAAATCCTATGCTTTCCGCAGCTGGGCAGAACGAACAAAGTATTTCCTCCGCTTTTCTCCGTGATCAACAGGGCACTGTAGACGACTGCGAGCGGCTCCCGCGAAGCGGGGGCCGCGAGTCGTTAAGAGCACACAGGGAGGAGGGGGGGCGGGAAGAGGCACCAGGTGCGCGTGATGACACGGCGCAAGCACCTCTGGGCCTCGCAGTCCCGCTCCCTCTGACTGCTTCCACTCACTCAGCTGTGGCTCTACACCTCCGTTAAAGCTCACGGGCTCAGCAATCCTCTGGGTCCAAAATCCTATGCTTTCCGCAGCTGGGCAGAACGAACAAAGTATTTCCTCCGCTTTTCTCCGTGATCAGCAGGGCACTGTAGACGACTGCGAGCGGCTCCCGCGAAGCGGGGGCCGCGAGTCGTTAAGAGCACACAGGGAGGGGGGGGGGGGCGGGAAGAGGCACCAGGTGCGCGCGATGACACGGCGCAAGCACCTCTGGGCCTCGCAGTCCCGCTCCCTCTGACTGCTTCCACTCACTCAGCTGTGGCTCTACACCTCCGTTAAAGCTCACGGGCTCAGCAATCCTCTGGGTCCAAAATCCTATGCTTTCCACAGCTGGGCAGAACGAACAAAGTATTTCCTCCGCTTTTCTCCGTGGTCAGCAGGGCACTATAGACGACTGCGAGCGGCACTGGCCTCACTAATTTCTGTGAAAGGTTTGCTGCATTCTTCTCTGATCTGAATAGCACTCTCACTTGACCCATCCCCCACCCAACCTTATACCAAAGACATCACCTATAACAAAGAGCCACACCCCCATCTCCTGATGCTCACCCTCCCAAACTCTGCTCCTTAGCCATCCAGGACACTGACCTCAACCACTTGCAATTGAAAAACAAACATTTGCAATGCAATAGGTCTCGCATTTACGCAAGTTTGAGCTATTGACATTGCAAAAAATAATGCCTTTTATATTTGTTTTCGTTTTAAAAACATAAATAAAAGGCATCGTTATTTACAGTGCCAATAACTTAAACTGGTGTAACTGTGAGACCTATTGCATTGCAAATGCTTGTTTAACAGAAGCTCGTCAGCAGTTGGGATGTGTTTGCATTTGTCTGGCACGTGTATTTTCGTAGTGTGTTAATCTCATCTTCCCGCCCGGATCTGTTGCCACCCTTCTTTATATCACACGCTCTCACGAACACCTCTCACGCACCCCCTACCAGGTCATTAGCACCCAGGCTTTCGAATGAGATTAATCTTGTGATCTGTGGAGGGTAAGAGCGTCGAGTTAAGAAGAGCGGGAAATTGGCCTACTAGCTCACATGCATTTTCTTTTTTTAAATGTGCCACTGCACAATGTCTGCGGCGCTACAGGCTTCAGAAATCAACAAGGGTTGTGGAAATTAAATGCTGCACACGGCTAAACGAATGCTCTATCAATTCCATGCATTGCAACACTTTCCAGGCTACAATAATGGCAGGGTCACTGGGATTGTACTACACAGGAGGATAAAATTAGGCGGCGCGCAGCGGTGTTTGGCTGAATTATATGGAAAGACCATGAAAATTAAGCGATGTATTGCTCCAAATCTTGTGACAGTATATCACATTATTTTATCTGTTTTTAACACGTTAAAACTGTCTCAGTAAAGGTTTCATTGCACAATTGAAAAAAAATAGGAAAGTGAAAGCGCGCCATGCGCGTTGTGCCTGCCTGCAGTGGGAAAAACTCATTACGGCAGCCCTCAAGCAAACGATCCAGCCCGGGTGGGCGGGGCCTAAAGGAGACAGGGCGGTAACCAAAAAGCCTCACTCCAAATCAAAAGGGAGAGTTTAGCATAAAGTGTGACGCGCGCCAATGAAAAGCATGGGCGGGGCTTCGACTCCTCTTCTGAAAGCAACCCGACGACAATAGATCTCGCAGAGCTGGCAGCGCATGCGCTGCGATGCTAGGCAAGACCTAATGAGGCGACCTGGACAGAATTCCACACTATCCCTAAAGTCCTCAAAATACATGCTGTCTTGAAGCCAACCCCTCCAACCCCCTTTCCTTTCACACTTGTCAAAAATCTCAAACACATCTTCTCTGCTGCATGGATTAAACTCATTAACTCTTCCTTATCCAGTGGCTCCATGCCAGCCTCCCTCAAACTTTGCCAAGTTACCCTCCTCACCAAGAAACCTTACGCTAACCAAAATGATCTCCGTAATTACAGACCCATAACCAACCTCCCTCTCCTCACTAAAACTATTGAAAAATTTCTGCTTGCACAACTCCACAATCAATCAAAAAATGTACCCTGCATTACACCGCATACTTGTAAATGAGTGATGTTAATTCATAGTTGACTCTTCAGTTCAAATAGGTTTCAATCTGTGAAAGATGTGTCCATTTATAGAATAATGTGACATTTGACATCCCACAAATACTCTGAAAGATTCAGATGTTTGAAATTCTTGTTCTGGGTCTTGCCATTAGGATTAGCACTTTAGCTCATCATATGCTGTTTTGAAATTTTACTACAGGAGTATTAAAGATATATATCTGAAGTAATTGCAGATGGGCTAAAAAAATAGTTCCTGAAGGAGTTTTGGACACTAATAACAAGAAAGAACCGGGGGTCTCAAGAGCCAATAAGGTAGCTCACTGGCTGGGACTCCTCGCTGAGTGAGTCAGGACACAAGTTACCTACAAGCCAACAATCACATGAAACCAAAGAAAAGAAAGAACAAGCAGTAAGTGATTACCAGTGAGATCCTCATACCTTGTACCTTAGTGGCTCTTGAGACCCCCGATTCTTTCTTGGTATTATAATTGAGTGATAGGGGATGTGAACCTGGGCAGGTCTTTAAATATCCCTATGACCCTTTCTCTCCCTGTGGTGTTCATGGAATTTTGGACAATACATATTTTTCCATCTGTTGCAGTACAATAATGGTTATTTAAATACTAATATGGCAGTGTCTAAAATGGAGCCGTCTAACTCAAGCTCCCATAGGAGAAAATTACTAGAAATTTCTAGTACAGCCTATTTTATTTTACAACTTTTCTAATATCTGTTTGCACACAATTTCAGTCACTTGATGACCTCAAGTTGTTGGCTGGCATATTAGATTAAGTGAATTACTTCTGCAGGTTAAAGCTGTAGAGCAACATATTTTTTTAAGGTAAGACAGTACTCTATTAGTACAATACTTTAAACCTAGCCAGTGAATTCATGTTAAAGCGATACAGGCATGTTATATCAGATGAGAAGTGTTGACACAGAAGGTGTTTGGATTTACAATCTAAACATTTTAAGCAAATGGGAGCAAGCTCCTTCATCACAAAATTTCTTAACTGAATTTTAGTAAAAGTCAATTATTTAAATGTTGGAAGAGCCAATCTCCGCAATCCAGATTGGATGATAATTATCAGTACTTCTGTGTGCCTTGTGTATTCCCTGGCTTTGAGCGACATGTCCTCCTGTGCCAGTTCTGATGGATACACTGGGATGGATATTTGTCAAGGAGCAACCATTAATTTTTATAAAAATCTGCTAAATTGGTTGGGGGCTTTGTGAGTATACTTTTTGTGAGAACGTGCCTCTTTTGCATGGTTAACCCCCCCCCCATTTTTTGCCTGATTTGATGTGGTTTCAAATGTAGCGCACAGGGTTTCTGCCAATCCGGTCCCCTGTACCAGTCAGTGCTTCTTTTCTAAAAACAAAATCCAAATTGGCACTTCTGCCCTCTGTAAGTCACTAGTAAATGATAACCTGGGCACCTAGGGCCTGGCGGTTGAGGAGGGTATCCTGGGACACCCCCGCCCCCCTCCCCCACATACTGGGACCATGCCACTGCCTTTCAGCTTGCCTGCCTCTGTGAGGAAGAAAATGACAATGCCGATATGCCATGACAACTAGCAGTACCTGAAAGCATAGATACATCACCCCTCTAGCAGGCCTCAAAGCCCTAAGACAGGATGCATTATACCACAGGTAAGGACATATCTGCATGAGCAGATATACCCCGACAATATTAGGGCCATTTCCAAATATTGTAAGTGCCATGGAAGCCATAGAGAGTGCATGGGCTGGAACTCAACAGCTCGAGTTCCACAGCACCATGATGACTTCACTGACTTCACTGAACATAGGAGTGTTTGGTGCCAAACTACTCTTTACAATACACCCACACTGATGCCAGTGTGGGATTTATTGTACCATGTACTCAGAGGGCACCTCCGAGGTGCCCCGTGAAAATCTCCCGACCCTGGTGTGGTCTCTGACTGGCTGTATGCAGCCAGCCACCACAAGACATGTTTCTGGATCCCTGGGTAGAAAGTCCAAGCTCTCTGGGACCAGAAACAATGCACATCCTGGGCAGAGGTGTCATGCCTCCTCCTCCAGGATGGGCCAGTGCTCAAAGGATGGAGCTTCAAAGGCCTGCCGTCTTTGTAATGTGAACCCTAGCCTCCGCTGCGAACAGTTGATGTCAGCCCCTGGTTTTCACCCCCATGTTCGGCAGGAAAAAAATTCAAAAGGATGGGAAGGTGTGCCCACCTCTGCCAACCTCACCCCTAAGGTGGGGGAGGCGAGGTTAAGCACAACTTTCAGTCCATGCCATCTTGAAGATGGGGATACCCCTCCAATCAGGGTTAGGTCTATGCCCCCTCCCACAGGAGAGTGGCATAGTAGAGGGTGTAGTCACCCCAGGAATGGTGCCCATTGGCCCTACCTACTACTCCCCTATAATGTCTCCTAAATTTAGTATTCTGGTGGCTCCCTTAGACCTAGAACTCAGATCTGCATTGAAAAAACAGCAATGGACCGCACACCGCTAGCCCCTCCGGGTCGCCCCCTAAGCACTCTGGTATGTGTAGTGCCTGAAGTTCGAAGAATTACTGAAAGTTCGTAAGTGGTTGACCTAAGAAGAAAGAAGATGGCACTGCAGAGAAGACTGAAGATGACTACTGCCTTGTCCCAGCCCTACTATCCTATCTCTAACTTCTGTGAACCTGCGACCTGTCTTGTATCCAGCAACCTCTGAAACCCCTGGGAGGACTGCTGCCTTCGAAAAAGACTCCAATTTCCTGTGGACAGTAGACCTGTCTTGAAGAAACCTGCTACAATGGCCCTGGATCCAGGTCTCCTGCTCACTCTGCACCCGATGCCCACGGCCTGAATCTAAGGTGTTCACCTGTGCAGTGAAGTCTCCCCGGCTATCCTGACCTCGTGTCCAGCGTTGGCTGACCTCGTGTCCAGCGTTGGCTGACTTCTCCTGCCTGCCTCGACAGCACCTGAAGTGTGAATCCAGAGGCTCCCCTGACCGTGACTGGCTGTGGTAAGAAGACACTGACGTCGAAAGGCACCCTTGCACCTGAAGCCCCTGGGCCTTGGGAGCTGAACCGACCGTGCCCCTACAACCCCCTACATCTCCACTTACTTCTGCTGTCATTGGTCTTCCTCCTGCAACGTCCGGTGCCACGCCTGCAGCTTATTTGCAGAAAGAAAAATCCCTGTTGATGAGCATTAGGTGCCCGACATTGAATTTGCACCTTGCACCTGGCCGACCCGGTGCCGCTGGTGGTGTACGTTTGGTGCTGCTTTGTGCCCACCTCTCTTGTGCTTAACCTAACCCCCAAAGCTTAGCCTCTGCAATCTATTTACTCACCTGCAAGCAGTGTGACTCCAGACACACCCTGTCTCTATTGGAAAGAATTGGGTCGAACTCCGACTTTGACCTCTGCATCCAGCCGCCACTGTGCTACTGGTAGTGCACTTTTGGTACTTATGTGAACCCTGACCCTTGCTGACTTTTGACTCCGAAGACTGGGATTGTAAGTTTAATACTTACCTTTTTAACTGAAATATTGTTTTCCCCAAAGGATAGCACTGGACTGTGTTGAAAAGTTTATTTTTAATTAAAAACTTACTTATCTGATTCTGAAGACCTTGGTCTTAAAATAAAATACAAAGTATATTTTTCAAAAATTGGTTTGGATCTACTTCTTTAGTCGTGTGTCCATTATTGATCATTGTGATGCTATAAATGTCTTACACTCCTCTGTGTTAGGCCTAAGGCTGCTTGCCCACACTACCACTGATAGAGCGTCTTCAGTTTTACATTGAGCCCTGTACACTTTTGAGGAACCCCTGGACTCTGTGCATGGGATTACCTCCTAGTGGTAATATCATATACAGAGCCAGCTTCCTACACGTTTGATATCACAAGGGGATGTACATATCCACCAAATAGTAGTCGGTGCACAGAGACAGCGGAAAAACAGAGAAAATAAGACTATTCTAGACCAAACTGTTAGATGACAATGAGAGGAATAATGCACAGCATGTTATTCCAAAAAAAAGATTCAAGTTCAAAACTACCCCTTAAGGTAAGTAACCATTTCATTTAGCTCTGTCTTGACTGTAGGAGAGTAGGGTCTGCAATCCTATGATCACCCAGATTTTTTGCTTTTTGCTTCACTGGTTTACGACTTTCCCTGGCTGTGGGCCTGCTAATCAGACCCACAGCCTAGCTGTTCTCTCTATTCCAAATTGTACCCAGGTACTGAATTGGCACTGGGCCCTGTCTTGTGTCCCTGTAACCAGGGCAGAGGTGTACCCAGAAGTCTCCCAGGGGCTGCAGCATGTATTATGCCACCCCTGGGTTGACTAACTAAACCAGACACAACTGGCTGCTTGACAGCTGGTGCAAGGTGGTGTAATCACCCTTTGCTTTAGATATAGTATTCCTATATCTAAACCTAAAATGGACACATATATTCCCATCAGTCACTCCTATGGCAGGCCTTAACAATCCCGAAGGCAGAGTGCGTGGAATAATGTGAAATGGTGCGCTGGCATGAGCTGAGCCCGTTTGCAGCTTGCGGAACCAAGTCCTAATAGCTGTTCCACGATAACGCTATACCATATACTCTTAAGTGCATTATGTACCTCGCGGTCATATGCTAACTTTGGTATAGCATTATCAAAACATGTCGAGTAAGGTGTCATACGAATTGGAATACTAACCCCTCGCCAATTCTGGCGACGGGGTTAGCATTCCACCCTTCTAGAGGGACACGACATGTATGTAACCTGTAACCCCGGTTAAAGTCAGACATAGCCTCAGCTCCACAAGATGGATGCTGCCACCGATACACAAGTCTGCCCTCCTGCTGCTGGGAGTCCTCCCAGCGCAGGAGGCAAGGACAAAGGGTTTCCTGCCAGGGGCGGTGCCAGCACCGTCCCAGACAATCCCGAAGGCAGAGTGCGTGGAATAATGTGAAATGGTGCTCTGGCATGAGCTGAGCCCGTTTGCAGCTTGCGGAACCAAGTCCTAATAGCTGTTCCACGATAACGCTATACCATATACTCTTAAGTGCATTATGTACCTCGCGGTCATATGCTAACTTTGGTATAACATTATCAAAACATGTCGAGTAAGGTGTCATACGAATTGGAATACTAACCCCTCGCCAATTCTGGCGACGGGGTTAGCATTCCACCCTTCTAGAGGGACATGACATGTATGTAACCTGTAACCCCGGTTAAAGTCAGACATAGCCTCAGCTCCACAAGATGGATGCTGCCACCGAGACACAAGTCTGCCCTCCTGCTGCTGGGAGTCCTCCCAGCGCAGGAGGCAAGGACAAAGGGTTTCCTGCCAGGGGCGGTGCCAGCACCGTCCCAGACAGGATTTTGTGTATCCTAGGTAGGCAGGGCTTTAGAGGAAGGTGACTGCAAGTGGCACCCCGGTGCTCACTGTGCATAGGCCGGCTTGAACCAGTTCCAGGGGCACTCCAGCCCCTGATCTGGGGAAAAGCCCGGCAAAGGAGAGGGGTGTAACCACCCCCCTCCTAGTCCCACCCATAGGGCAGGACTTAGTCGCGTGCCAGCCCCCTTTTGCAGGATAAAGGTAGGAGCAGGCCCCCTTCCAAATTAGATCATCTTTGAATCCTGAAACTACTTTCCACGAAAGGAACTCAAGACTTCTGCCTAAGATTTCTCCCTTGTGACTAAGGAGTAGTCACCCTGCAGCAGCAGGCACCAACCAAGCATCGCGGTCTGCTGTAAGTCTCCTCACCGGATCAAGACTGCCCAGCTCGACGAGAACCGGCTTCCCTGGCACCTCTGACCTCTACCTGCATCATCAGCCCAGTTGTGATTCGTGGGTGTGACGAGACCTCGAGGGACCGGCCATCTTCAAAGACTGCACAACGCTTGTCCAGCACGACCACCGAGTGACCCTCGACTGAGTGCTTTGGGGTAAGAGAAGCCCCGACCCTGAGCAGCTCCAGCACCGAAGTCCAGTCCCCTTGCATCCACGAGATCTGCGTGGGGCCCTTCTGCTCTTTGCTGCTCACCGCGTTGTCCAGGTCACTTGCCCGTGGGCTAGTGGCCCTCCTGACGACTAACTTCGACGACAACACCGCTGGTCTGGTTGCTCCAGACTGGCCCTTGCTTCCCTCCATCAGAGAAGTACCCTGGACCCTCCTGGTCCACTCCAGACGCCATTTTAAGTCCACCGCGTGGGCTTGCATTTGCCAAGACTTGTTGCCCCAATCCCGGGTCCAGCGACGTCTACAGCAGATACCAACGTGGGACAGCTCGCCCCTCCATCCTGGTCGCCGACAACGCCTCCTGGTCCGAGAGACTGCAGAGCCCAGCGTCGCCCACTCACCTGGTCGAGGTGACTTTGCCCGGTGCCATCCTGGTGCCCATCTAATCACTGGCTAATGATTCAGAACTTGGTCCCCTCTGCTTACAGGTATCCATCTTCACTGATCCAGGCTTGGATCACCACGAACTTCTTCACTGGTCGCCTGCCAGCAACTTCTTTCTTCAGGCTCCATAGACTGCAACGAGGATCTCCGACGTCTTTTCAGCCCTATGCAGCCGCAGCCCCTGGGCTAGGTAACCTGAGCATTTCGGTGCTCCAGCATAGTCTTACTATCTAAGTGTCAGGATCCACTGTCGTTTCAGCTCTACTTAGTCGGGTTCGCCCGAGAACACTAACTTTGCTTTTACTAGCCTCCATAGACTTTTTCCCGCCTTACGCGTGAGAGTTCCCACTCTGCACACGACGTCCCTAGGCCTCCCACTTGCAATCTAAAGGTTCAGGGGATTAGCCCTAGCGATTCTAAAGCCTATGAGAATAGTACTTACCTGCTAGTAATTTTGCATTCCACTTGTGTAGTATATGGTTTTTCGTGCCCCTCGGGCATTTGTGTAAATTGTGCGACTTTCAGTATTTTCATAAGAGTTTTGTTGTGTGCTTAGCTCCCTGTCTCATAAAGAGCCAGGGTAGTCTTGTTAGAAATAAATATACGTTTATTTTCATAACAACTTGTGTGGTGTCCTTTCACTTGGTGTTCAAGGGGTACATGTGATGGTAAAACAGCTGGCTTAACACGCCCTCTAGAGTTTAGCCTTAGACTGCTCGTATCCATGCTACTAGGATAGCTGGTCTATAAGGTTGACTTACAACCAATCATCAATAAGGGTTGTTTGGACTGATACATAGTGATCACTAGAATAGTGAGCACTGCATATCAGGCCAACTTCTCACATTGGTGAGCAGCGGTTGGGATTTGAGCTTGCTGTTGTTTTACCACACGTATCCTAAGAATATCATTTGAAAGATCACATAAGTACTAAGGTACATATAACTTAGCTTAGAATACTCTGAGTTCTACTGAACCAGCTGTTGTAGCTCCTAGGGCTTAGCACACCCTAAACTACAACTCTAGCAAGGGATCAGTAGGCAAACAAATAGTGTAGGTAAGTGCACCACTTACACCTCACTAGAAAAGCATGTCTACCCATGGAGAGTCTTCAGAGACTCCCCTAGTGGTTATTGACCCTCCACAGGTCAAATCAAGATATGCAGCTCTCAGTTTCCAGGAGATGAGACAAGTGTGTACCTCCAGGAAACTGAAACAGGCGTCTAACCCCACCATTCCCTTTCTGATAGGTCTCTTAGAGACATATGATGCGAGAAACGTTTCTCAGTTAGATGGGAATATGCCAGCCCTAGAGGGTACCCTTGGTGATCCAGACCTCCTTGACACTGAAAATGCAGTTGAGGAGGAGGAAGAAGAGGAAGTCTCTGGGGATGAGGCAGACAAGAGGTCTGAAGTAGTCAGCAGACTTACTAGGGCCAACGTAGACCTACTTAGGCAAGGAGCTGGGGGACCCCCAGTACTGACCCTAATAAGGCCTAACCTTGGAGTTAGAAGAGATAGATCTACTTCTAGGGACTCTAACAGATCTCTGCACTCTAATGCCTCTTCCCAGAGGAGGAGGATTTCTCCCCAGAGGAGATTTACTTCCCCTCAGAGAATAGAGCATGAAGCAAGGATGAGACAGGCTAATCTGAGGATTGAAAGGGAAGAACTTGCCCTGGCCAAAGAGAAGCTTGCCTTTGCAAGAGAGCAGCAGATGAGTGGGATACTTCCCACTGGTGGCAGCAATCTCCCTAGAGATAAGGAAAGGAGTTTAGATACTAAACACCTGACTAAGATAGTGCCCCCCTTTAAGCAAGGGGATGACATCCAAAAGTGGATGGCTGCTTTGGAGAGGGCCTGCACTGTCCAGTGCATCCCCCAAAGTCAGTGGGCAGCTATATTGTGGCTCTCCTTTGAAGGCAAAGGTAGAGATAAGGTCCTCACTACAAGAGTTGAGGATGCTAACAACTACCAAGTCCTGAAGAACACACTGGTTGATGGGTTTGGCTTAACCACTGAACAGTACAGGTTGCTGTTCAGAGACACCCAGAAAACTCAGTCTCAGGATTGGAATGACTTTGTTGATTGTGCCACTAAGGCTTTGGAAGGCTGGTTGCTGGGTAGCAAGGTTACTGATCACACAGGGTTGTATAATCTGATCATGAGAGAACAGATTTTAAATAATTGTCAGAACCAGTTGTTGCATCAGCACCTTGTTGATTCAGATCTGACCTCTCCCCAATAATTGGGAAAGAAGGCAGACAGATGGGTCAGAACAAGGGTCAAGCAGAACCAGACTCAGAACCAGGGTGGTCAGAAGAAAGCAGACCAAAAGGGTAGTAACAAGAGTGAACAAAATGACCAGAAGTCTTCAACAGGTCCCCAACAAACCAAAGAGGGTGGGGGTCAGGCTTCACAGCAGAAAAAGACTCAAGAAGGCCAGTCAAAAAGGTGGTGCCAGTACTGTAAAAGTAAGTCTCACTGGTTTAGTGAGTGCACCAAAAGAGGAGGGCAAACTCCTACCACTACAGCCCCTAAGGCAACTGCACCCCCTAGTACAGTCAGTAGTGGTAGTGCACCTCCCAAGGGAATAGTTGGGTTAACCTTGGGAACTGAGGGGTCTGACAACTTAGTTGGCACACTCACTCAGGCTGTCCTTGTCTGTACAGGGGATATGGATATGTCCCCTGATGTCAGTCCCAATACTTTGGCCAAATACAGGCAGACACCTTTAATAAATGGCAAGATGGCTCAGGCCTATAGGGAGACTTGTGCCAGTGTCACCATGGTGACACCTAACTTTGTGGACCCTGGACAGATCATGCCAGGTACAGATTTCCTGGTGACCAATGCCAGCAACGTCACTACCAGTCATAGTATGGCGATTGTTGCTTTCTCCTGGGGAGGGGTAAGTGGCCAAAAGAAAGTTGTGGTTAGTTCAGACCTCCCAGTGGATTGTTTGTTGGGCAATGATTTGGAGTCATCACTATGGTCAGAAGTGGAGCAGAGGACTCACATGGAAATGTTAGGCTTGCCAGCACATGTGCTTGCTGTGACTAGGTCACAGGCCAGAAGATGCCCCACTGAACAGGTGCTGGATCCTGGAACAATGAACCAGACACCTTCCAAGAAGAAGAGCAGTAGGGTTAAGGCATTGCCTTCCCCCTTGCCCCAGGTTGAGGATCAAGTCTCTGAGGAGGCTGATCTGAGAGAGCTGAGGGAAACTGAGCCTAAAGAGCTTGAACTTGATCAAGTTGAGTTTCTGGGCTCAGGGGGACCCTCCAGAGAAGACCTGGGGAAGGCACAGTTAGACTGCCCTTCCCTTGAACCCCTCAGACAGCAGGCTGCTGCTGAGGCTGCAGGGAACGCCACAGGTGCCCACAAGGTATACTGGGAAGATGGACTCCTGTACTCTGAGTCAAGAGACCCTAAGCCTGGTGCAACCAGGAGGCTGGTCATCCCCTTGTCTCAGAGGGGTTTCCTTCTCACCTTGGCCCATGAGATTCCCCTTGCAGGTCACTTAGGCCAGACAAAGACTTGGGACAGACTTGTCTCACACTTTCACTGGCCTCACATGAATGAGAATACCAAGGAGTTTTGTCGCTCCTGTGTCACTTGCCAAGCCAGTGGTAAGTCAGGTGGCACAACAAAGGCCCCCCTCATACCACTACCTGTGGTGGGGGTTCCCTTTGAAAGAGTGGGGATTGACAGTGTTGGTCCAATGGAACCCCAGACAGCATCAGGGCACAAGTTTATACTGGTGGTGGTGGACCATGCCACCAGGTATCCTGAAGCTATTCCACTTAGGACCACTACAGCACCTGTAGTGGCAAGGGCCCTAGTTGGAGTGTTCTCCAGAGTGGGCTTCCCTAAGGAGGTTGTTTCTGACAGAGGTGCAAACGTCATGTCAGGATATCTGACTGCAATGTGGAAGGAGTGTGGTGTGAACTACAAGTTCACCACACCCTATCATCCACAGTGCAATGGGCTTGTTGAGAGATTCAACAGGACCCTCAAAGGGATGATTCATGGACTACCTGAAAAGCTCAGGCGTAGATGGGATGTCCTGATACCCTGCCTCTTGTTTGCTTACAGAGAGGTCCCACAGAAGGGGGTTGGCTACAGCCCTTTTGAACTTCTGTATGGGCATCCTGTAAGAGGACCCCTGTGTTTGGTGAAGGAAGGATGGGAGAGACCTCTCAAAAAGCCTGCAACCAACATAGTGGACTATGTACTTGGTCTCCGCTCCAGGATGGCTGAATACATGGAGAAGGCATCTAAAAACCTTGAGGCCAGCCAAGAACTCCGAAAAGCTTGGCATGACCAGAAGGCTGTCCTGACTGTGTACAAGCCTGGACAGAAAGTGTGGGTGCTGGAGCCAGTGGCCCCAGCAGCACTCAAAGACAAATGGTCTGGGCCCCACACCATCATTGAGCAAAAGGGAGAGGTCACCTACCTGGTGGACCTTGGAACCCCCAGGAGCCCCCTCAGGGTGCTCCATGTGAACAGGCTCAAGGCATATGTCGACAGGAAGGACATGAGCTTGCTCATGGCCACAGATGAGGGACAGGAGGAAGAGAGTGACCCTCTCCCAGACCTGCTCACTCAGAATCCTGATGATGGATCAGTAGATGGTGTTGTCTTTTGTGGCAGCCTCTCTGAACATCAGCAACAGGATTGTAGACAAGTTCTGCAATCCTTTAGACATATGTTCTCTCTGACCCCCAGTCAAACTGATTGGTGTACCCATGAAGTTGACACTGGAGACAGTCTGCCTGTCAAGAGTAAAATCTACAGACAGCCTGATCATGTCAGAGACTGCATCAAGACAGAAGTGCAGAAAATGTTGGAGCTGGGAGTCATTGAGCCCTCAGATAGCCCTTGGGCTAGCCCAGTAGTTCTAGTGCCAAAGCCTCACACCCAGGGTGGTAAGAAAGAGATGAGGTTTTGCGTAGACTACAGAGGACTCAATGCAGTCACTAAGACTGATGCCCACCCAATACCAAGAGCAGATGAACTTATAGATAGATTGGCTTCTGCCAACTACTTAAGTACATTTGACCTAACAGCTGGGTACTGGCAAATCAGGTTAGCTGAGGAGGCCAAGCCCAAGACAGCATTTTCTACCCCTGGTGGGCATTATCAATTTGTGGTAATGCCCTTTGGTTTGAAAAATGCACCTGCCACCTTCCAAAGGCTGGTGAATCAAGTTCTCACTGGGTTGGATGACTTCTGTGCAGCATATCTTGATGATATAGCTGTCTTTAGTTCCACCTGGGAGGATCACCTGGTCCACCTGAGGAAAGTGTTAGAGGCACTGCAAAAGGCAGGTCTCACTATCAAGGCCACTAAGTGCCAAATAGGGCAGACACAGGTTGTATACCTGGGCCACCTTGTAGGTGGAGGCCAGGTTCAACCCTTGGAGAGTAAGATACAGGCCATCAAGGACTGGGCTCCTCCAACCACCCAGACTCAGGTTCGAGCTTTCTTGGGCCTGACTGGTTACTATAGGAAATTTGTCAAGAATTATGGGTCCATTGTGACTCCACTTAATGACCTGACAAGTAAAAAGATGCCAAAGAAAGTTCAGTGGACAGCAAGCTGTCAGAAAGCATTTAATGACCTAAAGCAGGCCATGTGCATAGCACCTATCCTAAAGAGTCCAGACTACTCCAAGACCTTCATTGTCCAAACAGATGCTTCTGAGTTGGGTGTGGGAGCTGTTCGATCTCAGCTGAATTTTGATGGTAACGACCAGCCCATTGCTTTTATTAGCAGAAGGCTGACCCCCAGAGAGAAAAATTGGTCAGCTATTGAGAGGGAGGCCTTTCCTGTGGTGTGGGCCCTGAAAAAGTTGAGGTCATACTTGTTTGGCACTCACTTTAAGATTCAGACCGACCATAAGCCCCTCTTATGACTAAATCAGATGAAGGGTGAAAACCCCAAACTACTTAGGTGGTCCATTTCCCTACAGGGGATGGATTTTACAGCGGAGCATAGACCTGGTACTGATCATGGCAATGCTGATGGGCTCTCCAGGTATTTCCACTTAGAGCAAGAAGACCCACCTGGTCAAGGTTAGCTTATTGTCCCAAAGTTTGGGGGGGGTCATGTAGGAGAGTAGGGTCTGCAATCCTATGATCACCCAGATTTTTTGCTTTTTGCTTCTGTGGTTTACGACTTTCCCTGGCTGTGGGCCTGCTAATCAGACCCACAGCCTAGCTGCTCTCTCTATTCAAAATTGTACCCAGGTACTTAATTGGCACTGGGCCCTCTCTAGTGTCCCTGTAACCAGGGCAGAGGTGTACCCAGAAGTCTCCTAGGGGCTGCAGCATGTTTTATGCCACCCCTGGGTTGACTAACTAAACCAGACACAACTGGCTGCTTGACAGCTGGGGCAAGGGGGTGTAATCACCCTTTGCTTTAGATATAGTATTGCTATATCTAAACCTAAAATGGACACATATATTCCTATCAGTCACTCCTATGGCAGGCCTTAACAATCCCGAAGGCAGAGTGCGTGGAATAATGTAAAATTGTGCTCTGGCATGAGCTGAGCCCGTTTGCAGCTTGCGGAACCAAGTCCTAATAGCTGTTCCACGATAACGCTATACAATATACTCTTAAGTGCATTATGTACCGCGCGGTCATATGCTAACTTTGGTATAACATTATCAAAACATGTCGAGTAAGGTGTCATACGAATTGGAATACTAACCCCTCGCCAATTCTGGCGACGGGGTTAGCATTCCACCCTTTTAGAGGGACACGACATGTTGGTAACCTGTAACCCCGGTTAAAGTCAGACATAGCCTCAGCTCCACAAGATGGATGCTGCCACCGAGACACAAGTCTGCCCTCCTGCTGCTGGGAGTCCTCCCAGCGCAGGAGGCAAAGACAAAGGGTTTCCTGCCAGGGGCGGTGCCAGCACCGTCCCAGACAGGATTTTGTGTATCCTAGGTAGGCAGGGCTTTAGAGGAAGGTGACTGCAAGTGGCACCCCGGTGCTCACTGTGCATAGGCCGGCTTGAACCAGTTCCAGGGGCACTCCAGCCCCTGATCTGGGGAAAAGCCCGGCAAAGGAGAGGGGTGTAACCACCCCCCTCCTAGTCCCACCCATAGGGCAGGACTTAGTCGCGTGCCAGCCCCCTTTTGCAGGATAAAGGTAGGAGCAGGCCCCTTCCAAATTAGATCATCTTTGAATCCTGAATTACTTTCCACGAAAGGAACTCAAGACATCTTCCTAAGATTTCTCGCTTGTGACTAAGGAGTAGTCACCCTGCAGCAGCAGGCACAAACCAAGCATCGCGGTCTGCTGTAAGTCTCCTCACCGGATCAAGACTGCCCAGCTCGACGAGAACCGGCTTCCCTGGCACCTCTGACCTCTACCTGCATCATCAACCCAGCTGTGATTCGTGGGTGTGACGAGACCTCGAGGGACCGGCCATCTTCAAAGACTGCACGACGCTTGTCCAGCTCGACCACCGAGTGACCCTCGACTGAGTGCTTTGGGGTAAGAGAAGCCCCGACCCTGAGCAGCTCCAGCACCGAAGTCCAGCCCCCTTGCATCCACGAGATCTGCGTGGGGCCCTTCTGCTCTTTGCTGCTCACCGCGTTGTCCAGGTCACTTGCCCGTTGGCTAGTGGCCCTCCTGACGACGAACTTCGACGACAACACCGCTGGTCTGGTTGCTCCAGACTGGCCCTTGCTTCCCTCCATCAGAGAAGTACCCTGGACCCTCCTGGTCCACTCCAGACGCCATTTTAAGTCCACCGCGTGGGCTTGCATTTGCCAAGACTTGTTGCCCCAATCCCGGGTCCAGCGACGTCTACAGCAGATACCACCGTGGGACAGCTCACCCCTCCATCCTGGTCGCCGACAACGCCTCCTGGTCCGAGAGACTGCAGAGGCCAGCGCCGCCCACTCACCTGGTCGAGGTGACTTTGCCCGGTGCCATCCTGGTGCCCATCTAATCACTGGCTAGTGATTCAGAACTTGGTCCCCTCTGCTTACAGGTATCCATCTTCACTGATCCAGGCTTGGATCACCACGAACTTCTTCACTGGTCGCCTGCCAGCAACTTCTTTCTTCAGGCTCCATAGACTGCAACGAGGATCTCCGACGTCTTTTCAGCCTTATGCAGCCGCAGCCCCTGGGCTAGGTAACCTGAGCATTTCGGTGCTCCAGCATAGTCTTACTATCTAAGTGTCAGGATCCACTGTCGTTTCAGCTCTACTTAGTCGGGTTCGCCCGAGAACACTAACTTTGCTTTTACTAGCCTCCATAGACTTTTTCCCGCTTTACGCGTGAGAGTTCCCACTCTGCACACGACGTCCCTAGGCCTCCCACTTGCAATCTAAAGGTTCAGGGGATTAGCCCTAGCGATTCTAAAGCCTATGAGAATAGTACTTACCTGCTAGTAATTTCGCATTCCACTTGTGTAGTATATGGTTTTTCGTGCCCCTCGGGCATTTGTGTAAATTGTGCGACTTTCAGTATTTTCATAAGAGTTTTGTTGTGTGCTTAGCTCCCTGTCTCATAAAGAGCCAGGGTAGTCTTGTTAGAAATAAATATACGTTTATTTTCATAACAACTTGTGTGGTGTCCTTTCACTTGGTGTTCAAGGGGTACATGTGATGGTAAAACAGCTGGCTTAACACGCCCTCTAGAGTTTAGCCTTAGACTGCTCGTATCCATGCTACTAGGATAGCTGGTCTATAAGGTTGACTTACAACCAATCATCAATAAGGGTTGTTTGGACTGATACAAAGTGCTCACTAGAATAGTGAACATTATATATCAGGCCAACTTCTCACATTGACACAGTGAGAGGTTGCACTATTCCTGGATAAAACAGCAGTGGCCATAATGATCTGCATCAAACATGTATTATGCAGCTTTGATTATACTACTGCATGTTTTAGTGTCTGGACCCTTGTCTGTTCACTTTTCCACGGGATTCAAACATATGTTTATATCTTTTTTAGTGTAATAGTTTTTTTTTTACATTCCTGCCTGCATAAAATTTGTGTTTTCTTTAAATTTTTACTCAGAAGAATTAAAACGCTTTTTCTTACTGAGCTGTGTGTCACGTAATTAAACTTCCCATACGTTACTGGCTCAAAATGTCCACAATAGCATGCTTTATGGTATGGTGGTTGAGCACCTTATGGGAAGGTCCTCCTACCGGTATATGCGAAGATGTTTATTGAATCTTCTTGACATATGTCTACAGGGTGATAACACTCAATAGTGAGTTCTCATTTCCGATGTCTAAAGGTCTGGTTTCTCTTTCAGCACCAGGGACTCAGTTCATGAAGCAGGCTGTTGGTGTTCCTCAGGTATTCTCACAGATGGCTCCGATGAGACCATCGAACAGTGTGCCAGTCCGGCCAAATGCCAACACATTTACCACTGTCATTCCTGCAACCCTGACCATCCGAAGCTCTGTGCCGCAGTCCCAAGCCCAGCAGAGCAGGCCCACGCCCAGCACGTCAACTACTGCTCCTTCGCAACCTTCATCTCTTGGCCCAGTTACAGGGCAGCAGCCTAACCAGAGCAGCCAAAATAACAACCACTCCAAGATGGGTAAGGCAAATCTTTTGTAGAGTGGGAAAGTTAAAATATTCTCGAGGCTTGTCATAATGCCTGCAGTGAGGTAGCTTTTCAAATCTAAGCACTTTAAATCCTTAATTTCTTGAACTACCAAGGCATTAATTAAAAGGCTTTGTGCCTTCTACAAAAGAATTGCATTATTACTACAATGCAATTTTCCAATTTATTTGTGTGCCAATGGACTGTTGTTCAAACTGAGGTCCTGGAATGATGATTTTCTGGCACAGACTGGTAGATGCGGAGTGACATGTGGTCTGCACTTTTTGGTGCATCATTGCAACTTGACAGTGTTTGAGACTAACCATTTAAGTTCTCTCAAGGTAAATTAAGCATGTCTCAATTTTGAGGTTTAGAAGGTCTGTGCCGTTGAGTAAGAACACCAATTTAAAAATGCTCCAAATAACTTTTTTTGTGGTAGTTTGGGCGCTACGTGAAAAAAACTGATCATCATTTTCGGGAAGTCTTGGGGAATGCTCACATTTGTTGCATTAAAAATGTACTTTAATTTTAAGACGAGAGTCACAGTGTTTTTCGATGCAGTGGGGTCAAATGTTGTGAACCCTTTGCTTCATGTTTGTATATTCTCACTCTTAACAAAAATTGCACGTTCTATTTCTCCAGTCAATATGGCCAACTTGATGACAATGAAGAGACCTGGAGATAATAGCAATGAAGGTATGAAGCTGGTAAATACAGTGAATACAGTTCCATCGTTGAGCCAGAGTCCCAGCCACGTGTTACTTTCAAATAACGGCAACAGTAATCACCTGCAGAGATCCACACCTTCAGATCTCCATGCATCGAAAGGTGAGATTTTTTTTAGATTGTTTTTTTGCATAAGTATTTACAGTAATCATTAAATAGGTGGAAATTGCACAAAGCAAATCTATTGAGAGTATGTTTGATAATCATGAGACGATTGCTTTCTGAACTGAATTGCAAATTTGTATATATGTGCAAACTGAAAACTAAATTGTCTCTATGGTTTAGTCTTTGAGGCTTGTCGAGGATGGTGAGCTTTAATGTCTGGTAGAGGGGTTGGTATTCCCTTACTGGTCTTTATGCGGGGGTTACTGCAAAGAAAGCTGCATGTTTTTTTAGGATGTAGAGGGATGGGCAGGGGATGATTTCTTCCCACAGTGCTAACTAATAGCTGAGCAAGTTTCATACTGTGATTCCTTTCATTAGTGACTTCACCCCCTTTATTGGGATTTGACGCAGAGGGACGGAAGTCTTGCCCAAGATGCAATGCCGTGTTCCGTATCACTGAAGCGTTGCGAGGCCACATGTGCGTAAGTACCTGCCCATGCTTGTCTGTAAGGAAAAAAATGACATACGGTGAAGTTAAATGTTTCTCTCTAAAAGGATTCTCTATAGTCCGTAAAGTAGACTATTGTTTATCTTTTTTAAATTATACTTTTCTTATGAACAAAAGAAATAAAGTATAGATTTTCTGATCTTTTTGTTTGGTTTAAAAAAATCCATTTAGCTAACCTGAATCCAACATCCATGGCTGAAAACTCCACTGTTAAACCCTTTTTTATAACAACAATAAACTAAAGAGGAATTGTAGATTCTGGTAGGGGTTATACACACAGTACCAGGCTCAACATGCACCTTTTAAGAATTCCAAAAGCTAGTAGCTTTTCCACCTTAATGCTTTCGTTTTTTAAAAGGAAACCAAAAAGTTGGATGTTGTGGAAAGAGAAGCCTTTATGACTTCAGCTAGTTTTAAGAGCTGTATATTGTTGAATAGCTGCCTACTGCTGTGTCAGACCATTACAGTAGAGAGCTGTGGAACTCTAGATCATTCAATTGACTGCTCTGAGGAGGTATGAATTCTAAGAGATCCTAAAAGAAGCGAATAGGACATCAGATCAAATGGCCATTGCAGCCAATGACTGTTGAGTTCTGCTGCTGCTGGCATATAGCTCAGCATGTTAATGAGCCACTCTTCATTGCTTATCGCATCAGGCTTGATGTGCCTTTGGCTGCGTCATCTTTATTCCGTTCTCATGCAGACAGTGAGAAACCATGCATGAAGACAGAATATGAGACACTGTTGTCTGTTGGCCTAGAAGAGGAAAAGTTCTTAAGGTGCACTTCAAGAGATATGATTGAGGCCAAAAATAAATTTATAACAACAAAAGAGTGACTAAGGTGTAAACTAGTGCAAGTACACATTGATAGAGCACAGCAGCAAGGGAAATCCACCCAAGTTTGTAAAAGAACCCTCACTCACCGACCTAGTCGGTGACATGCTTCATCATAGGGTTCCACCAGAGAGGCCGAATGCCTCCCTGGTGTGCTTCTACGCCTGATTTACAGCGGAGCAGGATGTTTAGGTACGTGTGTACGTGCTGGTGAAAAGGAAAGTGATTTAAAAGGTGACTGGTTCTAGCCTGACAAATAATTTTATTATAGGCTGACCAGTGACCATTAAAAGAAGTGGGACGAATGTCAACTAGTTCAGTAATGTAGCTAGTAACATTCAATTTACATGTGTGAAATTGGTCCACATGTTTCTGCTTTTAAGTGCGAGTCGCTAAGCATTCTTCAGGACCTACTCTCAGTTCCACGGCGGTATGCGCACCCTAAGGCGCACCCTAACCTGAGGAACTGGCAATTATAGTACAACTCACAGTTATAACGGTGAGGTCTCGTGTAGAGTCAAAAGACCAAAAGCCCTGTAAAAATAGGAATGAACAGAAAAACATACATGCGTTTAACCATTGATCTATTAAACATATAACAGGTTGCTGGTAATAGATACGCAGGCAATAATGTCCTGCACTTAAAATGTGCAAAGAAAAATACTCATACCTATTTGAAAGATGCAGCAATAATTGCAACATCAAGAATGTCAATCGGTTTATTTCTCTACTTTACACATTTTACAAATCTCAATTTGATTACACACAAAACAGTATGAGTGCATACAGTATATACAGTGGAACACAGTTTTATAAAAAAAAAATAGGTGGTTCTTTGATCAATGACTTTAAATTCAAAGATGGTATAAAGAACCCTTATGCTAAAAAGACAAAAGACACAGAGACATAGCTTTATACAAAGACAAATATTCAGAATAAATAAATACCTCTTGTCATTATCATAATCGTACTCATACTGTTGTGTAGTTCTTATAAACCTATATAGGATCTGCTCGTTCAGACAACATATACTGTGGGATTGGTGTCCAGATTGATTCCAGACACCCCCACCAGGTATGTTTGCCTGTATACCAGCTAGCTCACATTGCCACTAGAAACCCCTCTTACCAAGGAAAGAATAGTTTGTGGCAACTATCGAACATGACTACTCTGTCCCGCCAGGGATCGTGGAAACAGTACAGTATTTTTTGCTCAGTCACTTGTGCTCACTAAGACTCAAGGAGTACACAGAATAAATGGTGGGGACGTTTTCAATAGGCATTTATTGAACCAGCGTCATTCTAATGTAAAATAGGTGTGCTGAAACAACCATAAGACAGAAACCGATATAAATAATTGTAAGCATCAATAGAGTAAAAGGATGGTAGATTCCTACCATAGTGCTAAAACAATGAATACAGGCAGGTATAAAAATACATGACCTTGATAAGGCGTACACTTATGAGGCGATCCTAACTAGATGTACCGAAGTGTACCTAGCATGTATGTAGGTGTAGAGCCAAGAATCCCTCTAGGATGAAGTCAACCCTGTTACCTGAACTGAGAGACTGTGGTACTTGGTCTTGAGATGGACAGGGGTGTCAGACCACTGCGAGCTGGAGTGTCTGCGTGCAGGAACCTCAGCGTCTCGTGTCAGTGTGTCAGCACGAAAGTCCTTTTTCTCCTCTCCCTGCCTCAGCAAAGATATGGTGTTTATATACCCAAAGTGGTACCCTCAGGGTATCTACCTTGCTGTGTCATGTTATATTTCGGATGATGGAAGGAATGACCCTTATACATATATATAATGCAGGAGATGGTAGTCCTGCAGAGTTTCCAAAAATCCTCATGCATAAGGGATGAGGCTAGTTTTCAGGAAAAACCCCATGTCATTTAGGCATTAGTGTAACTAGGTAAAAGGTCAGTACTAAGAACTGTTATATAGTGTAATGTCCGGGTAATGTATGTGAAAGGTCTGGTTGCTACCTGAGCCTATGTCGGGCACCTGTACGAAACATAACAATACCCCCATATCTTTCAAACACCACTCTCTCCTTTCATACATACACATGTATTCACTCACTTTTCACATTCATACTTGTCCCAACCACCCATTAAAATCAATGTCCATGTACAACAGGAAACACTCTTTTTTTCATCCATTGTTGTGTTGTGGGTTGGGATCCTGTTCACTCCAGTCTACGTACGTTTCAGTGGAGGAATTATTTACACGACTACCTTCTTCGGGAGCACCGAATGTCTATGTATGAAATGAGAGAGTTGGTTTTCAAACATATGGGGGTATGATTATGGCAAGAGGTATTTATTTCTTCTGAATATTTGTCGTTGTCTAAAGTTATGTCTCTGTGTCCTTTGTATTTTTTTTAGCATAAGTGTTCTTTGTACTATCAATAAAGTGAAAAGCATTGATCAAAGATCCACCTGTTTTTGATAAAACTGTGTTCCACTGTATATACTGTATGTATTTATACTATGTTTTATGTATAGTCAAATTGCGATCCGTAATATGTGTAAAGTAAAAAAAAAAAATTAATTAAAATAGATTAACACAAAGACTACATGTATTAGTTTATAGGGAAACCTATATAGGGCCACCTGTAGGAGGTATTCATTAGCCCCTTAGGAAGCAATACAGGTCTTCTGGAATATTTGTGAGCCGCCGAGAGGCCTACCAATTTTGGACACTGAGTAATGCTTACTTGTCTGTTGTCTTGTGATATCTTCTACCCCGGCGGGGGATACGCCTTCGATGTGGAGGGTTGCTGATTGCAGTATAGTGCACAATATTGTCTGTAATGTGCTATTTTATGTGTTTATTTGTTATTAATAAAAACTTTTTTTTTTTTAACTGTCTTGTGTGACGGTGTATTTCATGAAAAAGCTACACCTGCCAAGCCAGAACTCTCCCTGCATGCCACCTGAATGACACTTCCAGACATTTCCTTCGAGGAGGGTATTACAAAAGACAGCTGGCTGGTCGATATTGCCAGTAAGGAAAACTAAATCACAGTCTGATCTTTCCCACCGTCCGTTCCTGTTTATGCAGGGTGGCGGTGGAAGAGATTACTAATCTGCAGAAGAACAAGAGTATCTGCCTCAGTTATGTCTTGTTAAAGATGAAAAGTTCATTCCCAGAGTATCATTGATCCATGATCTGAATAATTGAAACAAAATGGCAAAGAAGGAGATGTCTAGTATGCGAGCCCTTCTTCAAATCTCCTACTTACTCTAGATCTTTTTTAGGTGGAGCCTGGGCAGCGCTTGTGCTGTCCTGCGAGGCATTCTGTATTGAGGTATGGAATAGAAGTTCTGCCCATTTACCGCCCATCTTTTCAATTGGCCCCTGTTACTGTCCTTTCAAAATCGTTGCTTTTCATTTTTGAATAGGCTTAGTAGTCTCTCCTTGGTACCACCTTATCTGCTTTGTAACCGCTCAGCAGGACAGGCCATTTTACTTGTATTGTTACACAGTATGTTTTATTTACATTCTGTAAGCGCTATTTTATTATTCAATGACTTGCTCTGCACGCCTTGCGACCGCAAGCCTTACTAAGGCTTTTTTTTTTAAAGCGCTGAGATGTGGCGTATTTCTTATTTTTGAATGCGCTGCACTGCACTGGGGATTTAATATGGCAGCCTCAAGCCTGTTTTTTGTGCTGCGCTGCTCGCCTAAATCAACTTTTAAAAATCGTTTCTTTTTAATTTTCAACAGCAGCAAAATGCAGCGCGTTAACTTTAACAATGCCGCCATGCACCTATTGTCAGCTATTTGGCGTTTTCCTGCACTTATTGTCAGCTATTTGGCGGCTTCCAACATTTTCGTCCACTTTCGCTACGTGACTGCGTTGGTGCTGTTTTCTTGCCTGAACGTACCTCCGACATCCCTAGAGCCCCTGCAGACATGACTGACAGTGGCAGCCAGTTTGTTAACTTGCTAACTAAACATCACAACAGAAATGCTGAAGGCAGCTGAGCCCAAAGCGGGAGCACCAACTTCGTGCATAACAGCCCTGGTGGCGTTCACAGCAGTCGGCCTGCAAGGTGAGCAGGCATCATGCATACCACCATTTCCAAGCAGCCATCCCAATGCTTTTTCATTCTCCCCCTCTTCTAGGCCTGTGTGTACGCGATTAAATAGAAAAGAAAGGCGGACGCCACCTTTACATCGTTGTCGGCTGTGTAGCTTTTACGTCGGCTATACCTGTACACATGGCGGCCGCCCATAGGGTCTGACTTAATAACAATCACATTAATAAAATATACTTTGTAGAAGTACCTTGAAATGTACAATAATATCCTCTGAGATCGGCACAAATTATTTTGATGCTTTAAGCCTATATTATGAAACTTAAGCACGTCCTTTATTGATTTGAACTGCTTGTAATAGTTCTTCCGGTCTTGATTCATGACCTATGCCCCCGTGTGTTTACATTCCAGTTCTTTCCGGTAGCTTTTCAACGAGACCCAACATAAGTAATGTCTGCAGTTAAAATCCGTTGTAATCCTCTACATTCCTCGGTTTGAATCCCTTTGGTGTTTGCATCTGGATCATGAAGTCTGCCAGTAAACCTCCATATTGCAACAGTCATTCTATTGCTGGCGAAAGCCTTTTCTTCTGCTATGTAAGTTATAGCACACCTGCAAGTATCTTGTCTCTTACTGTCCATCTGTGTCCTGTACTACTTTGGTCTGCGGGTTGGAGCCCTCATTTGGTTATTGCAAGATTTTGAGGCATGTACTCTTACCCACAGTCAGCCTGATCCCGACCCTTTCCCGCTTACTGAACAGCCCCGTTAGTAACTTGGTTTTCGTTTGTTACGTCAGCCAGTCTGGTCTGTCAACTTTTAGTGCACGATTCTTCCTTTGTACAGTCTGATCTCTCCTCTGTCCGTATTGTAAGCCTGATCTCTAATCCATATGGGTTCCCAGTCTGTGTGCAGTCTTTCTGGGATGACAGTCTGAGGCCTGGTCTTCTGTCCACTGCTGATCGGAGCCCGTGTTCTCACTCGTTGCAAGTCTGATTTCTACTTCTTTCTGCACAACCAATCTGCAAAAAAATTATTTTTGCTGCTACACTGGAACCTATCCGCTCTCAGCTTTCGCATTCGAGTTCCTGTTGTCTGTGTTGTGCTGTTAAATCCCTTCTTTCTCTTTGCTGTCAGTCTGAACCCAGATTCAGAGCTGTCAGTTTGGATGGAGGTTCTTTCTGCATGGTATTTCGAGCACCTACTTCAAGAGGTCGCTTTTCCGACTACCAACCTGAGGACACACACAAGTGTCTAGGTGCACTGAGTCATTAGCCAGTGAAGGGCGTGGTGCAGGTGTAGGGCATTCTCCATGCAGCACCATTTTGCATCGCTGGGATTGAAATCTACGGGTTATGGCTCTGGTGTGAAAGCCTTTAAGTTTTTGATTATTACCTCAGGGAACACGACAACCACGTATTTAAAGAGACCCAAAACCTTGGCTGGGAGATCGGGAGAGACCCCAAAAGGCACACCGCACACCACACAGACAGTGACCACTGTCACAGTGCATTATAGGACTGCGGGGGTGCCAGCAGCATTAATTCGAGCAATGGGACGGGCATGCTTAAAACGTTCTGCCAGCCCCACTAAGTTTTACACTTCCATCTGTGTGAAAGGTATATTCACACTGTATGTGTGCTGCAGGACATATATATATGTATGTTTGATTGAGTGCAGAAGGGAATCCATTTTGTATTCCACTCTCTGAGTGCCAAATCAAAATGGATGGCTTTGTGTGAGGTTCCCTCCAGGTCATTTTTGACCACTGACACATTCATTTTCTCTTCCCCAGAGACTGATTGCAGAGGGGCAGCAGTATCTAAGGGTGCAAGGTGTTTTGCAGCATGAATCCTTTTCTGGATTCACATGCTGTGCATTATTCCGCCATCTAGTGGTTGGGTCTGGCATTGTCCTTGTTTACTTTTTGTTTTAGTCGCTGTCGACCACCATTTGGTCATTACAACAACAAAAGAGTGACACAAAAGGTGCAAAAAATGTTTTTCTATTAGACAGTGCAGCTTAAGGAGGAACTAATTTAACCTTATAGCCCAAGACAGATGTGATTGGTGGAGAAACTGTGATGTCAGAAAGAACCCTCACGCACCAACAGAGTTGGTGACTGGCTTCATCATCTGGTTAATTTTTGAGGGCTAGTGAATTCGTGCCCAGAATGTGTCAGTGATTTAAAAAGGAAAGCCAACAACAAAGCAAAACAAAGTGAAAGTGGACAGCTAGTGGTTGGGTAAATTTGAACCAGTGTGTCCTATCTAGTCATCATGGTCAACATTTTTCTACTATTATGGGCTAACTATGCTCAGCATTCGTCAGGACCAAAAATATCCCCCGATGGTCTACGTACACTAAGACGTGACCATTCCGTATAGATATGTGATACTTTAATTTGAACTCACGGAATTCCCGTGTTGACTCTCCTTGTGTTGCCAAGGGTCTGAAATCTGCAAAATAAAAGGTTAGTCCACAAAGATTTTATCTTCGTAACAGTATAGCACTGCTAACACAACATGATATCCATACAGGTGAAAATCGTATAATTACAGTGCCCTCCGTTAGCCATTTACTAGTGACAAACCTTTCTGGTACATCAAACCAGTTTCAAATCCACCATAATCACCTAGCTGTGATCAGCGAAACGTTACCCCAGGTGTAGGTCAATCATGTATAACCTCTCTGATTGTATCGTTTAGGAGAAATGTTCTCAACTTCACACATTTCTTTAACATCATGGCACAAATATCTTATTACGTGTAACATGATGTAGTTATCTTTATTATCAAAACGAGTTATAAATACTCGAGGGCCTATAATAAGTAATTACGTTTGGTGTCAAATCTATTGTACAAACGTCCCGTCACAACCATGGTGCGGGGGAAGTTTCAAATCAAATACCAAGAAATACAAAGAAAGCTATATCGTTAAAATGGAAGATTAAATGTAAGAAGGACTCCCTGTCCGTGTCGGTAGATATTACTTCATGGGCTCGCTGCAGGAGAAAACTTCACGCCCGATTTGCTACAGACAAGAGAAAAATTGCCAAAGAGCAAATGAGGAAGGCGCAAAGTGTTGCAGCATTTTCCCTACGAGAATCAAAAACAATATTGCGCTGAGAGCCGCCAACGGAGGGTGGGGGGGGTATTCTAGTTCCCAGGATTTGCACTTACTTGCAATCCAGCGACTCCCCACTGGCTACCTACATAGCACACATCCGCGGCTCGAATTATTCCAGCGCGGGGAACACGGAACTGTATAGAAGCCTCCTTACGCGTCACGTGGCCGCAACCAGTTTCTTGTTCTTAAAGGGCCAGACTTTTACTAAGTTTGAATATCAATCTCTGCATCATAAGAGACTACCGAAAACGCACACATCAAGTTGTATCATGGTCTGTCATTTGACCCCATGTAATCGAATTTATTGTTGCGCCAATTACATACAAACTAAAAGGCCCAACTGTTGATTCATGTCATCTTGTTGTTTTTTTATCTTTTTGTCTCTAAAACTTTATTGGCAAGCTAGGTACCGTCACAGTGTTAAAAGCCTTCGTCCTAGGAGCCTGTTATTCATCACCCGTAGACCACTCAATTTCAAGTCACATACTGAGATGGAGTCAGGGGGTAAATAAGAATTGAATGCTTCCAAATAACTTGACTGTAATAATGAGTCAAGACTATTTGGAACATCTAATACTGCTTATTTAACATAAGGTTTTACGCTATATATCAACGTCTCATGACTGAACATCATGGAATATCATCGTTTAAACCTGAAAGGTGGGTGGAAAGACGGTAAAACCACTGCTGTTCCTTCTCAAAAAGGCTCCCTTCTGTTCCTTGTTGTAATTGTTCGATAATAGTCCATCTGTCATCTGGGGTATGTTTTGCGTGTAAGAAGTGTTTAGTTAGTTTTGTTGTATTTTTCTGGCACCTAATATTACTGCGATGCTCGCAGAAACGCGGTTTTATTTTCCGCGTAGTCATGCCCACGTATTTTGAACCACAAGGGCATAGAATCGGATAGACTATGTTGCTTGAGTTGCAGTTCGTATGGTTTCGTTGGTGCCATTGCTTCCCTGGCTCCAAATCAAGTGTTTTAGTACTTGCTGTAAGGTGGCATACGCTGCACCCCCACAGGGAAAATGCCCGGTCACTGATGGCAGGCCCCAGGCATTCAGGACACTGGTCATTATCTCTTTTATTGGTCTTTGGGCGTGTATGCCCTAAGGAATCTTTAAGACTCCTTGCCCGTTTGTACAAAAACAAAGGTTTTTGCCAATCATGAATATTACTCTTCAGTATGTTCCAATGTTGTCCTATACAGCGACTCGCGGCATTAGAAATACTGCTGTATGTAGTCACACAGGTTAAAGGGACAATTGCTTCCGCCTCCTTAGGGTAATCCTCCAGCAAAGCCTCTATGCTGGTTCTTGGCCCTTTTACAGCTCTTAATTAAGATGTTGTTAGGGTAGCCTCTTCTCTGCAATTGCTTCGTTAAGTCTTGAGATTGTTCTTTAAAGTCTGACAGCTCGCTACAATTCCTGAGAATTCGCGGGTATTGACCAAAGTGAAGGTTTTCCCTCAGAAAGCTAGAATAATGGAGGAGGTTGTTCTTGCCCGTAGGTTTATGGTACGTTTTGGTGCGTAGGCGATCATTGTCCCTAGTAATTGTAACATCCAGAAAAATGATGGTATCTGCCTCATGTTCATGTGTGAACCTTAAATGGGGATCGCACATGTTCACCCACTCAAAAAATAAAAAAAGGATGGTTTGGTGCCAGGTACGTCCCGTCCCCTATGTGACGTCAGATGGTATACTGGAGGTCGACGTGTGTGGTTGCCATCCCAGATTCTTTTTTCTGCCGTTGGGTCAGGAAGCAAGACGGGAAGCTCCGAATATTTTTCAGAATTTCCCCCAAAAATTCAAGAAAACCAAAAAAAGATCACTGCGAATCTCATTGTTTATCAACGCCGTGACCAGGGAGAAGATTAAAGCTCCGATGCCGACAGCACAGAGGACCTTGTCTGCCCACAAATGGCGAGGTAGGGGACATTGAAAATACCCCCTTCAAGTTTTGTCCCAAGTGCCACCACAAGTACTCTCAACGCGACCCACACAACGTCTGCAACCTCTGCCTGCCCGAAGACCACCAGGACAAGGACAGTGAGGCCTGCACGGAGTTCCTGCTGAAAACTCTCAGAACCCGCTTAAAGCAAAGAGGCCCACTATGCCACTATGTCACAGACAAAAAGAAAACCTCCCTCAGAGACTCGGGTTTCTCCAGTGACGAAAACGAACATGGAGAGCCAGCAGAATCGACGCATGAGGGTTCTGACTTCAGAATTCTACAAGGGGACTCCAAAAAGGCCAACGTCCAGAAAAAGAGGAGCAGACCAACGAAGAAGATGGATAAGGTAAGACACCATACACATCCGTCGGAATCTAAGGGCCACAAACATAAGGCGCAACCCAAGGTAACGCCGAGCAAAAAGGCGATCGAGGGTCGGCTGCATTTAAAGGAACCCCAGGGAACCCAACCAAAGGTTACCGAGGAGGAAAAATCGCAGAAGATGCCGAAGCCAAGGGTCAAACACAAACCTGCAAAGAAAAGCGCAACGCCATCGAAATCTGACATAGACGCTGGTAAGAACATAAAATCCCCAGTCTCCGACACTAAGAGGGCTCTTGAAGTTGAATAGAAAGAGACTCGAAGACAAAATGGCGAAGCTTTTTCAAAAGAAGGAGTTTGATGCGTCCCTGATGGATTTGCGAATCCCAAAAGCCACAGTCGCCGAACCAGAAAATGCCTACGCCAAAGAGGCGGAAGATGCCGAGGGGGAGGAAGAAGGTATCTTCAAATCTTCTCCCACCCCAGAACCTCAAGACGAAGAACCCGAGGAATAACGGGACCTACCTGAAGAGGAAGACATCTCAATTTCGAAGATTCATGGAATGATCTCGACACCGAAAGCCCCAAGGAGGAGTTATGAAGTTATCCTTCGAAAGCATCGCCTCCAGATGACATAGCTTTTAACAATCGATTAAACCCAGATCAGTTGACTGGGGGTGAGTGTTTGTATTGTCAACGCTCCGTCCATCACCACCTTTGGTATTTCTTTGTTCGCCCTAAGTTGGCAGGGTATGCTCAGACGTGAGTCCCTTGCTCACTTTGCCACTGGAGTCAAGCAAGCCCGGCTGAAGGCGGCTGTAATGCCAGAAACCGGTCCTGGGAAGCTTGATTCCGGTCCAGGGAAGACATGGCTTGGCAGTTCGGGCTGGACTGTTCCCATGAGGCACAGGGTCAGACTGATTTGCATATGGCCATGTCTGAACTGGGGTGGCGGAGTGAGCTAAAGAACGGTGATGGATTAAACCCAGATCAGTTGACTGGGGGTGAGTGTTTGTATTGTCAACGCTCCGTCCATCACCACCTTTGGTTTTTCATAGCTTTTAACAATGGCATAGTCAAGAGGGCAGCAGACCAATTCGGAGTCACCCTTGAGGAAGAAAAAGGAGACGCATGTTTCCTTCTGGAATACCTGGCCCCTGCCACCAAGGGAACCCAGTACTTACCAATGCTTCCTGGCTCAAGGCAAAGAAGCCTTCAAAGAATCAGCATCAAGCAAGGGGATAACACCCAGGGTAGAAAAGAAATACACGGCCTCCTCAAAGTACCTTAAATATATTCAGGGGAACACAGTGCCTGATTCGATTATTGTCACCACAGCTAGAAGGAGAGCTATTGCAGTCTCCAATACCGGACCTCCTCCAGAGAACGAGAGTAAAAGAATGGACATGGTTGGGAGTAGAATGGAAAAAGAAGCGGCAACATGGTGGCGCATAGCAAATTCAAATACCATACTAAACAGATACGGCCTCCAACAGTTAGAGGACATAGAGGAGCTTCTAAACAAACTCCCAGAGAAGGACAAAAAAGAGCTAAGCCCATCATCCAGGAAGGCAAACTCTTGATGCAGCAGACACTGCTAGTAGGCAGATGTGCACAGGCACTATCCTACGGACACATGTCTGGCTCAGAATATCAGGCTTCAAACAGGAGGCTCAAGCCTCCATCATCAATAGACAATTCACGGGGAAGCACTTTTTGAAAAAGAAGTTGATGAATCCCTTCAACAGATTAAGAAGGACAACGAGATTACGAGGGCGATGGGAACCCGACAGCAGAGAGGTTCCTTTAAGAGAGGTGGCTTCAATAATAGAAAGCCCACAGGAAAGGGGCGCATTTGGCCAGGGACAGCAAATGTCACAGCAGCCACAGGGTCAAATCTCTACGCAACAAACAGGACAGCAGTCAAGCTACCAAGGTTGCCAACAGCAGCAGTAGCAGCCCTTTCGGGGAAGAGGAAGAGGAAGAGGCAGAGGCATAACCTCTAGAGGAAGAGGAAACAGCTATAACTGACTCACTCATAAATGAGGACACACACAAAACACCAGTGGGGGGAAGAATATCCTTTTTCCACAAACAATGGCAAAATATCACAACGGATAATTGGATATTAAATTTGGTCAAGTACGGATATTGCATAGAGCTTACAAAGACACCACCTGCAACCCCGCCAAGAACAAGAAAATTCCTGAAATCAGAACAAACGCAACTAAATTCAGAGATCAGGGAATTATCAGAAAAACATGCAATATAATTTGTACCAAGGCAGGAGTGGTTCAAAGGAAAGTACTCGCCATACGTCCTAGTACCCAAACAGGACCTCTCTCAAAGACCAATCCTGGACCTAGGTCCATTAACCGGTTCATACCAACACAACCTTTTTCAAGATGTGTACTCTTCAAGAAATAATTGCACAAATTCAGAAGGGATACTACATGGCAACAATAGATCTCAAAGACGCCTACTTGCATATGAACAAAAAGCACAGAATGTACCCGCGGTCCCTACACAACTGAACACATTACCAATTCAAAGTACTTCCCTTCGGGATAAAATCAGCACCATGTGTCTTCGCAAAGTGCCTACCCGCAATGGCTGCACACCTAAGAAGGGAAGGAATCCACGTCTATCCATATCTGAACGACTGGCTCCTACGGGCACACTAAAAGCTAACATGCCACAATCATGTCCAAACAGTAATCCAAACGCTACAAAAACGGAGTTTCTCAATAAACAACAAAAAATCTTCCACCAAGCCAGAAAAGGAAAAGACCTTCCTAGGAACAAGATTAAACTCGAAGAGTGCAAGAGCAGTGGCCCTCTACCAGAGGGGACAATCTCTGACAGTGAGGAGTGTCATGAAACTCATGGGCATGATGGCATCATGCATCCCACTTATCCCTCACGCTCGCCTACGCTGACCACGCGTCCGAGCAGAAGAAAAGGCTTGAGGCCGAAATGGCGAGCATCTTGCAGCGCAAGGGGGACTTCGATGAGAAGATGAGGCAGTTCACTATTCCACCAAAGTCCAAAGGTGCGTCGAGGACCTTCAGCCACCGACGACACCAGAACCAGTCGAGGAACAGGAGGAGGACGACCTGTATTAGGGCGATGCCGAAGGTGAGGAAGACTAACAAACTTTTTTTTTTTTTTTATTGTTTTTAGTGGCATTTTCAAGACTTAGTAAGTCAACATAAGAAAAAAGAACATCGACCGTTGCACAACAACATTCACCCTCCCGCCTGAATACATTACACCTGTGTCCCCGAAGATAGACATCACATGAAACATACAATACATGTATTTAATCAATCTGATGCGATTTCAAATAGTCAATGAGTTATACCCAATAGTCTTTCGGTCGTGAGCTCGCTGGGAGTTCCTCCCCGTATGTCAATAGGGTATCTTTGCAGTATGTCAGATCTACAATCCATTCTTTTATGCTTGGAGCACTTGACCCGTTCCAGCCAAGAGAGATCCTGCGTTTTGCCATTAACAATTTGCCATTAACAATGCTACTACACAGAACTTACGCCTCGCAGCTCATACATTAGGTACCAGTCCTAATAAACATGAACGCATTGTACATTCAATGGGAACAGCAATCATATCACTTAATAACTTTGTCACTTTAACCCAGTATTCTGCTACTTTCGGGCATCCCCATGCAAGATGGATGAAGCCTGCACCTTCCTCTTGGCATCTTTTGCATTTCGAATCCATGCTTAACCCAAATCTATGGAGACGCTCTGGTGTGTAGTAAGTCTGGTGTAAATATTTGTAATGTATTATTCTTAAGTTGCCGTTAGGTGTCAAAAGGCTAGTAAGCGTACATGCCATTGTCCATTCTTCCGTTGACAATGGGGTAGGCAGGCTAGCATTCCATTTATCTAGTGCTTTCATTGTGTTACCCGCTATGTCATTTAATCATCAAGCGCTGCGAGGCCTCAGGGTAGTTATGCGCTATACAAATGTAATTTTTCATTTCATTTTCATTTCATTTCATGTCCTCTTGCAATTTGACATATAGTTTAGAAACAATGTGGTGCGCTGTGGGTGTGGGTAGTAAAAATTGCAAGGAGGACAATTGCTGCGGCTCTGTAGGGTATGATGGGTATAATTCCCGTATTGCTCTTTGTAATCTAGAATATGTAAACCTGAAAAGTAGCGTCGGATTACTTATGAATGTCAGCTCGTCCATAGTTCTAAATTGTCCGTCCTGAAACAGATCACCCATTGTGTCTATACCTGCTTGTGGTAAATAAATAAATAATACCTCTCTTTTTGACTAGACATATATCATAACAGATAGCTCAATAAATAAGAGTCAAGATTCGAGGTAGTAGGAGTTTTTGCAGGTTTAATACAACATAAGGACAGGAACAGGACAACCTGCATAGGAATAGGATGGCAGGGCCCAGCAGCTGCTGGGGCTGGATCTGGGATGAGCGCGCTGGCTTTTAATAACAATACATGAGCATATATACATAACGCAAACACATAGCATTACATTGCAGTAGGCGTAGCAGTGGGTGGAGCAGAAGGTGTGACGCGTAGCAGTCGCGAAAGATAAGGGGGAAAAGAGGTGTAACAGGGCGTATACATAGACATGTGATGCAAACGTAACAGAATATGTCATGAATGGGGCGGAAACCATGGAGGGGGCTACCTAAGGAGCCGGGACCTCTAACCTGATGGTGCGCGCAAACTGGCAATGACGTATTACTAGGAGAAGCTGGGGGCTATGAACTCTGTGCTAGGAGCAGAGACTGAAGTCTGGAGGGTCGGAGCGACATGTACCTAAACCCTATCTAGTATCTGATGTTTAGGGAACATGTTGATATGAACTAGAAGTTAGGAGGGGAAAGGCTAACTTGATTCTAAGACTGGACCATGCATTATTCTACATGTAGTGCGTGATGAAGAATATTAAATGACCATTAAATGCAGTATTTCTCTAAACGTGGAGACGTGAAGGCTAGACAATGACGGAAACTATTGATGCGATTCAGTAGCTTTAGGAATGCAGGGAAGGAGGACTGAACTGATAACTGGACTCATAACATATTCTTGGCAGACTCAGAGACTGAGCCAGGCTGGACCGGGCACTGCGAGGCAGGAAGTAAGTGAAGGGTCGAGGATACAGGTGGGGGCTGTATCACTCCTCAGCGAGGCTTCAGGAGACAGGAGCTGAATCTGGTGTCCGGGCCCTTTTGAGGCCTAGAAACGGGGACTTTATAATGGAATAACGTGCACACTGAGAAACGTGGCAACGTAGCTTTACATAGGCCTGATATTCGTATTATTCGTATTATTCACGAGGACTGGAAACTGGCATACTAGAGGGGGACACAACTGTAATTGCGTCATTAATCGGACATGGGGAGTACATATGCATATTTAATCATGCACACATAACATATGATGGATGACACGTAGGGACACAGAACATGGCAAAATTTACTTTTCCACATTCCCTCCTTGTCACTACGTTTCCATCAGGAAACATCAATTTTCATGATACCGTCTATCATTTCATACAGTATCATTTGCTCGTCTCGAATTATCCTGGAACGGGATTTAGAACGGGGCTTGGGACTAGGAATACAAGAGGTAGCACAAATGCCGCAAATCGCAGGGCCACATTGTATACAGAGGCAGCAGCTGAATATAATCGCTACTGCAATACCTAGAAAGGACAATATTTTCCATCCCCATGCGGAAATTATATTCCAGAACCAACCGGACCATGTCCAGGTGCCTGGATCTTGGTGTATCAGATGGGCAATTTTATGGAGTCTGGTTATAGCTGAATAGACAGACGGCGCGTTATTTGGAATGAAAATGCAGCAACTAGATCCGATAACTCTACAAGCCCCGCCCCTATCGGCCAGTATGACGTCAAGGACGAGACGATTCTGTAAAATGACAAATCTCATAGCAGATTGCTCTTCGGTTAGGTTACCTAGAGCAGAGGCAGTCTCATTTACTACAGCTTCGAGGGTTCTTGTTAATCTACGGATTAACTTACTATTCTGGATAGGTCCTATAAAGAAAAAGAAACCTCTGTTGAAATCTGTATACTGTTCTAGAGCAGTTTCAGTATAATCGACAATTGGGGACTCCCTTCTATGTCTAATGTGTACTAGATGTGTATTTCTATGATAATCAGGTGGGGCTAGAAAAACTGGTGGCAGTAGGAAGGCAATGTAACAGGTTCCCTCCCAATCGAGGGGCAGACGAACATATGCGGTCTGACCACAAATAAAATATGAATGACGTGAAGCTTTAAAAATAGATTTCCCACTGTCACTATACTTGACAATAGTAGTACATTCACTATGTCCTACATGTACGGAACCCTTATTTCGGACACATAATTCGCCTTTGACTGGTAGTACTGAAATAGCAGGTAAGTCTGGAGTAGTATCAGACTGAACATTCAAGACCATAAAATTCGAAGAATAATTACCTAAATTATACACTTCATTTTCTAGATCT
This sequence comes from Lissotriton helveticus, assembly GCF_964261635.1. Lineage (NCBI taxonomy): Eukaryota > Metazoa > Chordata > Amphibia > Caudata > Salamandridae > Lissotriton > Lissotriton helveticus. The sequence goes on along the minus strand of NC_136073.1, from coordinate 821,003,759 downwards.
AACCCTGTTCGGTGAGGGAGACCTTGCTTGTCTGGGAAACATGTACTGTTAAGAAAAGACATATCTGTTGAGGATAACGTTAACGTGGACCATGCTCCACACGAACCATTATGTGAAAAAGGATAAGGAAAGAGTGGCAGAACTCCCTTCGGCATCTGGAAAGGGGGGAGTCGACCACACACCCAACAATTAGTGGCATTGCTGGTCTGGTGTGAGTAATGTAACATACGGATAAATGAGTTATTACGCATAGCGAGGCGGTAGGACAGTTCTTGAGGGGGCAGATCACTAAACGTGTGCTCTACTGTAGCATTAGCAGACTTATTTACATGTGAAACTGGGAAATACAGGAAAAATGCATAACTCGTGCAGGAAATCATAATGCTGAGAAATAATATGAAACATAGAAAAACGATACATCGGATTGAGTTTTGACTAACTCTCTCACTATGGGGGTCTATTTTATACATGTCAGAAACAGTCTAACCGTTTCACCTAGGGGAGGACTTAGACAATCAAACTGACTGACTTATTTTACTAGACCGTAGTTTCTGTTTATACTCCTGCTGCGGAGTTTTCTCTAATAGGGGAGGGGTTGTAGCAATGTCTTTTGCGGGACAGTCCTTGAGAACAATATTCTGGCAATCCTTTGAATCCTGGGAAATGTTCTTAAAGACGGGTTTCAGTCCATTAAAAAGTTTAACATGAGAAAGGTGCACCCAGCCCTTGCGTCCTTCCAACTTCACGGCTGTACGGGTGGTGAGGAGGACCTGTCGGGGCTCTTTCCAACGAGGCTCCAGCGGACTTGATCTGTCAAAGTTGCGGACCATCACCATGGATCCTGGGACGATTTCATGCGGTGCCACCTCGGTATTGTCTGGAAATGCGGCAGCAACCTGTGAACGACATGAGTTGAGGGCAGACATCAAGGAAGCTAGGTAATCTGTCAGCATATTACTTGAAACATCGGTAATACTTCGGGGTCTAGGAGTACCCCACATATTTGGGGGGCGGCCGAAAACGACCTCATACGGGGACAGACCTGATCTGGAATGTGCGACCATGCGCATATAAAATAAAGCGACTGGCAGAGCTACTAGCCAGTCCACACCTTTTTCTTTACATACTTTGGCGATTCGGATTTTCAGGGTCTGGTTATGTCTCTCTACGAGACCGGCTGCTTCAGGATGGCGTACACAATGGAACTTCCACTGGTACCCTAGCAAAAGGGAAACGTGCTTCATGAGTTCGGATGAGAATGGCTGGCCGTTGTCAGAATATATGACTCTAGGGAGTCCATAACGGGGGAAGAATTCACGAACCAACTGCTTGGCAGTGGTCGTGGCTGTGTAATCTGGGACTGGATATGCTTCTGTCCACCTGGACAAAGCGCATACAACTACAAGGACATACTTGAAACCTCGACATCGCTCCATCTGAATATAATCCATCTGGAGGACTTCAAAAGGGTGGTCAGGGGGCTGGAAACCACCTTGTTCCACCGGGACACTTTTACCTGGATTAAACTGACAACATATCATACAGGTACGGACTTTCTGCTTAGCTGCAGCTCGTAAATGCTTGTTGAACCAAATGTTCTGGATACTGTCTAACATAGCTTTTTCTCCTAAATGTGCTGGACTATGTGCGGTATTAATAATGACTTGAACCATAGAGTCGGGGAGAAACCATGTGGCTCTACCCTTCGTTAACCATCCTTGATCTGTCTGGACCCCTCCTTGTTCGGACCATTTCTTGATTTCATCGGGAGTAGCATGTAACTGGATATCTATGACATCTTGAGTAGGGTCCTTAACTGCCATACATGTAATCGGATCTGGAGTGTGTGTCATGTTAACTGGAATGTCTGGAGTCTGTGCTGTAAGCTTGGCTGTGCGATCTGCTAGATCGTTACCCTGGGAAATAATGTCAGTGACTTTCGTGTGTGCCTTGCACTTCATGATGGCAATGGATGTCGGTAAATGTATTGCATCTAATAGAGCTTGAATAAGGAGACCATGCTGAATCTTGGTTCCATGAGAAGTCATGAAACCTCTCTCCTGCCAGAGCACTCCAAAGTCGTGTACGACTCCAAATGCGTAGCGTGAATCTGTGTAAACATTAACTTTCAAGTTCTTGGCGTGTATGCAGGCTTGTGTCAGAGCAACTAGCTCTGCTGCTTGAGTGGACAGGGTATCAATACGGTGTGTTTCAATAACTTCAGTGTCAGTAGTCACTGCATACGCGGCGACTAGTTCTCCTGTACTAGTTCTTAGGCATGAACCATCCACATAAAGTGTCAGGTCGGGATCTGGTAACGGAGTATCTGTCAGATCTTGTCTTGGCTTTGTCGTAATGTTAACTACTTCCACACAGTCATGTGGGTCAGGATTCGAAGTAACTGATGGTAACAGTGTAGCAGGATTTAAAATGTTGCAGCGTCTGATTTCTATGTGTGGCTGGAACAGTGTCAATTCATAACCTGTTAAACGTGCAATTGTCAAGTGCTGAGTTTGTGTTCGGTTCAGAAGAACTTCCACAGAATGTGGAACTTGTACTGTCAAGGTATGTCCTAAGACTATGGAATCACTTTGTCTGATAGCTAGTGCTGTGGCTGCAACTGACTTGAGGCACGCAGGCAGAGCCTGGGCTACTGGATCTAGTGTGCTAGAAAAATAAGCACATGGCTTGTTTTGTCCTGCTTGATCTTGCGTGAGAACAGATAATGCTGTACCTTCACGTTCAGTGACGAAAAGTGTAAAAGGCTTACTGTAGTTCGGTGTGGCTAGAACTGGAGCTTGGCATAAAGCTTTCTTTAACTCGTTGAAACTAAGTGTATGTTCAGATGTCCAAGGGAGGACAGTCGGTACGGCTGCCTCCTGTGTCGTTAACTGTATCAGTGGCTTATTTAGAAATGCATACTGAGGAATCCATTGTCTACAGTAAGAAGTAAGGCCGATAAAAGCACGTACCTCCTTCTGGGTCTTGGGCTGAGGAAGACTCGCTATTAACTGGATACGGTCTGGTGTCAACTGCCTACCCCTCTTGGACAGTAAGTGTCCTAAGTAGACCACTTGCTGGACACAGAATTGAAGCTTCGAAGGGGACACCTTGTGCCCCATCTCGGCTAGGAAATACAGAACCGTCAGTGACGCTCGCTCGCAGTCACGTTCGGAACGGGCTGTGATCAGTAGATCATCGACATACTGGAGCAGGGCAGTGTCAGTTGGCATGTGAATGTTGTCTAGTTGTCTCTTGAGTGCTTGACTGTAAATACTAGGACTTTCTGTGAAACCTTGAGGAGCGCGTGTGAACATATAGCTCCTTCCATTTAAACAAAATCCGAAAAGGAACTGGCTGTCTGGATGAATAGGAACACTGAAAAATGCATTCTTGAGGTCTATTACTGTAAAGAACGTGGCTTCGGAATCAATGGCTGTCAATAGGGAAGAGATGTCTGGGACAACTGGGTACTGCGGAATAATACATTTATTAAGCTCTCGTAGGTCGATCACTAATCGATATACTGGGGGTGCATTTGGATCAGTACGTTTCATGACTGGAATGATCGGAGAATTACATACGTTGGAGTCAGTTTCTACAACTACTCCTTGAGCGAGGAGCTCGTCAATAATTTTGGATAAGGCTGCTACAGCCTCGGGTGGCAATCTGTACTGTCTGATTCGTGGTAACACTACACCTGGCTTGAGAGTCACACGATAGGGTGTGATTTGCATATAACCTACATCAGTTGGACCTTGCGCCCATAAATGCTGTGGAACATTAGACAGTCTCGAATCAAAATCTCGTAATACATAGTGACCCTTGAAGTCACGTAGGAACAATCGTATTCCCTCTGGGGAACAGCATATAACTGCACCTAACTCTTTCAGTGTTTTAATGCCTAATAGGTTTTCTGGACATGACTTAGTAAGTAACAGATCAGTAGTGCGGGACAATGGACCTACTTCTAGAGTAACTGGCTTTGAAATCTCATTTACGATAGGTTTTCCTGAAAATCCAAGGGAAACATTTCTTGAGCCTGAGAGCGGAGCCCCTGGAACTTCGGCGTGACTAATTGTGGTCCTACTTGCCCCTGTATCAATCAAAAACTTTCTGTCTTTCCCTAATACTTGACTGTGAACATAGGGACCTTCTTGATCTACAGGTATCTCGATGAGAGGCAAGCCTACCTCCCTCTCTAGGCTGTTTCATGAATACTGCTGGTACTCTGGATACTCAGACTGTGCATACTGGTACATCTGCGATGTAACATGCTGTGTTGCAGCAATAGGCTGCGGTGCTGTAACTGTCTGTGGTGCATTCTGTGGCTGAGCTATCTGTGAAACTTGTTCTTGTCTAGGCGGACGTGGTCTTTCTTTAGTCTTACCAGTAGCTATGTTGTGTTTCAGAACTGCACACTCATTTATAAAATGACCTGGCTGTTTACAATAATTGCAGTTCCCTTTAACGGGAGCTGCAGGATGACTGGCTTGATTCGGACCCCTCTTCTGACTGTCTTGAGGAACAGATTGTGCAACTAGTACTTTCATTTTCGTGTCTTTCATACGTTTTCTCTCGTGTTCTTGCTCTTCCCTGATTCTATTCTGGTGGTACTGGAGCATCTGGAGCATCTGGGACGGAGTATTAGCTTGCCAGGTGCTTTCGACTTTCAAAACTCGATTTTTAACTTGTGGGCTTGAATTCTCGACTAATTTAGTAACAAAAAGGTGAGGGTATGACTCACTACTTGTCTTGAGGCCACTATTGATGCTAAAGCATTTTTCAAACCTAGAATAAAAATCACTAATATCTTCCTCTTGTTTCTGTTTACAGGCTGAGATTGCATCCCAGTCTTCTTTTCTAGTTGTCAATAATCTGGGTAGAACTTGAATCAATAATTCTGGTAATTCTTTACATTTCTCTCCTAGACCGGTACCTGGTACTCGTGCCTTGTCTTCAGCTTCTAGAACTGCCCAATCTATCTTTTTCTCTCCCACCTCCCATTCTTTTTCCTTTAGCTTTTCATACACCCCTGCGGGCAACAGGACCTTTAACATTTTAATGATATCTGGGTAAGTGTATTCTCCCATACGGAGCATGTCTTTTAATTCTCTATGGAACCCTGCTGGATCTTTGTCATGACAGGGAATTAATTTCTTCATCTCGAGGAGTTCCATCTTTGTTATTGGAGTGTATACAAACACTCGTTGCATTTCACCGTCCTCTGTCTTAACTGGATGCACCTCTCGTAACGGGTTCTGTCTTTCCATGTAAAATGGTTTACTTTCTGGGGGTGAGACATGAACAAAATGCGGATTCAGAAACGTTCTATATTTGTGACGCTGTTCTAGAATGACACTAATTAAATCGGTACCTAGACCTCTCCATCTATACTGGAGTAACTCGTTCAGGATATCATGTAACGGGCCTGGATCAGAGTGCTGACCCTCATACAAAGTAATGAGGTACTGGATCATATACATACCCACCAGTCGCTGCTCGGCTGGGGGCAATTTCAGAAACATTTGTGCCACTATTTCGTCTGGAAAAGTGGTAGAATCAGTAATCCATCGGACTGCTGATCGGGCTAGTTCTTGTTCATGCATGGTACTTAACTCACTGTAACCGATTCTTGATTTCAGAATGTGATCGGTAGCTTGGAACACTTGTTCTAGGGAACCTTGTTCTGGTGCTGAATGATGGAAAATTGACTTGTGTTCTAGGCGTAAATGGCGATCTGGAAATCTAGATTTTCCTACATACGCTATTCTGGCGGTATTCTCGTCGTCTTCCTCTTCAGGATCAGAGTTACTTTCTTTCTCGCTTACTTGTGCTGCTTTACGTTGTTCGTGTATCTTTATTATTTCTCTACGGATTTTCTTGTACATACTCTCCATGGCACTAATGGTATTGTGCTTACCCTCGGCTATATTATCACTCCACTTTGTCAGGGTTTTCATTTCGGCCGGATCTTTAGACGGGTAATCTTGTTCTCTTATTAGACAGTTAATTAAAAACTTTAATATCATACGCTGGATCTCAGCTTTCCTTTGAGACATGGCATCACTAATACTTTCTGGATCATCCCCTGTACGGATGAAACGATAAATTCTGTCTAGGTCTTCTTTCATATTGGGTAGGGTGACTAGATACTCGGTCACCCTCCTTACGCGTACTGAATATAAAACCATATTATTCTCGCCTGGGACTGGGTCATAGGCACATTCACCAAGGGCTTGCCTGATTTCTGCGACAGACTTATTACTCTTGGGAGTACGCTGTGATGCTTGAGCATGTAATTCGAGTGCTGATAAACGCTTGCGTGGCGGCGGGGTTTGAGGAGGACCTCCTCCTGCGGCCCCTAGACTAGAATCGTCGACTGATATTCTTCGTGGCGGAGCGGGAAATTGAAATGCTGGCTGGACCGGGGGTACCGTAGCAGGTACTGCATGGGGTGCCCCGGTGTCTGGAGAAGCAGGATGTGCCTGATTTACTGGGACTGGCGGAGCGCGAACAGGATTTGCATATTCAGGGACTGTGTCGTCCAGATAGGACGAAATAAAAATATCAGCTGCGGTCGGTTTGTGACGTAGCTTGGTCGGAACTAATGGTGGCGGGAAATTACTGGATGCCTCCGGGGTCGCTTTTGGCAAGCCCTCGGCAAGAAGAGGATACATACCCTTAATAAGGGCATGCCTCTGTCTGTCTGATTGTTCGGCTTTGACTTGTTCACCTATCTCGATTAATTCTTTTTCTTGGGCTCGCTCTAAGGATTCTCTACTTAATTCTGACTTTCTGATTTCTTTTTCAGTTCTTTTATGAGCTTCTTTACGCCATAACTCGATGGCATCTTTCTGTGACTGTCTGGCTTTCTTTTTCCATAATGCTTCTTCTACTCGCATGATGCATTCGGCATCCCATGTACCCGATACGGGCCATCTATACTTTTCCTCTAACTGTTTGGTATATTCTACCCATAAATCTAGATACAATATGGCACTTATGCCATGTTTCTGATACATAAAGTGACCTGGACTGTCCCTGGGCGGGACGGGAACTGCTGCTTCCAGCAGACCCTTTCTAGTTTTTAACTGACGTAACTTGGAAAATATGGGCATGACTGAACTGTAATCTAGACACAATACAATACACAATGACCACGATACTTATTCCCCATTCATACCACGACATTGAAATACATGAAAAACATTTAAAATAACAGTTCGAACAGAATACTACCTGGAAATACTGAGAACAGAACACATAAATTTTCTCGAGAACAGAAACTGACTAGAACAGAAACTAGATGCACTGCTGAAACAGTACGAAACTTACCGGTCTCGTAAAGAGACACGTCAGGACCCGCATCCACCGAAGTGGACACTTCGTTTGTGGGACTGTGTACCACCAACCCACAGACCAGAGTCAATTAAATGGACCCTGTCTAGATACCACCCCAGTAACGGTACTCACCGGGCAGCAAGAACGGAAAGCCTCAGACTGGACTGGACTGCTACGACGACGGACGACGAACTTCGAACTTCGGACTTCAGTTACGGGTGGACCTCCGGATACCTCGGACCTTGGACTCTTGGCTTGGGCTCTGGTCGGGACTCGCCGCGTTCCTCCACCGTCTCGTCTGGATGCTGGACCGCCTCCTCCGTCTCCTCCGTGGGCCTGAGGGATACTTGAGCAGAAATATCTGCCACTGCGCAGAAGAGTTCCGTCACGACTGCAGAGGGTCAGGGGGTCGGCGTGGCTTCACCGACGCGTGGGGAAAGGGCAAGTCCCTGTTCGGGCGCCATTATGTGGTAAATAAATAAATAATACCTCTCTTTTTGACTAGACATATATCATAACAGATAGCTCAATAAATAAGAGTCAAGATTCGAGGTAGTAGGAGTTTTTGCAGGTTTAATACAACATAAGGACAGGAACAGGACAACCTGCATAGGAATAGGATGGCAGGGCCCAGCAGCTGCTGGGGCTGGATCTGGGATGAGCGCGCTGGCTTTTAATAACAATACATGAGCATATATACATAACGCAAACACATAGCATTACATTGCAGTAGGCGTAGCAGTGGGTGGAGCAGAAGGTGTGACGCGTAGCAGTCGCGAAAGATAAGGGGGAAAAGAGGTGTAACAGGGCGTATACATAGACATGTGATGCAAACGTAACAGAATATGTCATGAATGGGGCGGAAACCATGGAGGGGGCTACCTAAGGAGCCGGGACCTCTAACCTGATGGTGCGCGCAAACTGGCAATGACGTATTACTAGGAGAAGCTGGGGGCTATGAACTCTGTGCTAGGAGCAGAGACTGAAGTCTGGAGGGTCGGAGCGACATGTACCTAAACCCTATCTAGTATCTGATGTTTAGGGAACATGTTGATATGAACTAGAAGTTAGGAGGGGAAAGGCTAACTTGATTCTAAGACTGGACCATGCATTATTCTACATGTAGTGCGTGATGAAGAATATTAAATGACCATTAAATGCAGTATTTCTCTAAACGTGGAGACGTGAAGGCTAGACAATGACGGAAACTATTGATGCGATTCAGTAGCTTTAGGAATGCAGGGAAGGAGGACTGAACTGATAACTGGACTCATAACATATTCTTGGCAGACTCAGAGACTGAGCCAGGCTGGACCGGGCACTGCGAGGCAGGAAGTAAGTGAAGGGTCGAGGATACAGGTGGGGGCTGTATCACTCCTCAGCGAGGCTTCAGGAGACAGGAGCTGAATCTGGTGTCCGGGCCCTTTTGAGGCCTAGAAACGGGGACTTTATAATGGAATAACGTGCACACTGAGAAACGTGGCAACGTAGCTTTACATAGGCCTGATATTCGTATTATTCGTATTATTCACGAGGACTGGAAACTGGCATACTAGAGGGGGACACAACTGTAATTGCGTCATTAATCGGACATGGGGAGTACATATGCATATTTAATCATGCACACATAACATATGATGGATGACACGTAGGGACACAGAACATGGCAAAATTTACTTTTAAGTAAATCCATGTTCGAGGCATGTGGGCTGCTGAATTCATATCTATAGCATAGATCGCCGCCTAGTGTTGGGTCCGGATGATTGCACATTGTTGTCCTGGAAGAGTCTTCGAAGTATCACGAGATAGGTGGCTCCTCCCCTGGACTACAGTGCGCATGGGCATCGACTCCATCCTCAGATGATTTTTTTTCCGCCATTGGGTTCGGATGTGATTTCGTTAACTCCGGTTCGGAATCGATCAAACTTACTTTTTTAAGGCCAAAAGGCCTTCTTCGAACCGTCGGTATTGTTTGCGTTCGGTGCCCAACTTCCTCCAACTCTTCGAGTCGGATATCTGGGGAGTCGTGTGACTCTTCGGGGATCGAGGCCCAGTCGACGCGGCAAGACTTTCGACGGCATGGAGCGGAGTCCGTTCAAGCGCTGTCCCGTGTGTGGATCCAAGTACCCACACATCGACGTCCACCCGGTCTGCAACAAATGTCTGTCGCCGGACCACGACGAGGCCAACTGTATGACCTGCTCCAGGTTTCGTTCAAAGAAAACCATCAAGCTTCGGCGCGCGGCGCGCCTCGAGGCCCGGCGATCGGCTCCAGCACCAGTGGACATCTTCGTCAACGAAGAAGCGGACGAGCAGCAAGTTCAACTTCAAATTTCACCTCCATCGGTGGTTGTCGAGTCCGACTACGAAGCGGACGCAGAAGGCCTTGACGTGGAGGTAGTCGTCGACGAGGTAGGGGACGACCACGAGGCCTACGGGGCCTTGGAAGATAGCTCGGAGGAGGAGCTATACCCCGTTCATACTTCTACTAAGGCTCAGGTCGAGGGATCGCCACATGGCCTTACCCAAGACCTTACCCCGCGATCCACGGCCCCGCCTTCCGGCCCGGCTACGGACACTTCAGCGGAGCCGTCATTGTCTAAATCGAAACCGAAACCGAAACTGAAACCAACGGTCTCGACGAAGACAAAGATGGCCGACACGGCATCGAAACCGTCTGCTCCCCCATCCACGCCGTCGTCTTCGGAGGCCTCCAAGCCAAAGAAAGATGTCGGACCATCAACGGCGCCAAAAGTGGTCAAGGAGCCCAGCTCACGTTAGGCCGTTGAATCGGTGTCGAGCGAGGCAGTCGGCCCGAAGCCCAAGAAGGCAATCGAAGCCGCTCAGGATAAGGCCGTCCAGCCGAAAGCCAAGAGGCCTGTCGACACTAAGTCTACCAAGGGCGGGGAGCTGAAGTCTGGGACCCCAACGCCAAAGGTCAAGGCTGCCGCTCCGAAGCCGTCGGCGTCAACGTCGGAGGCCGTGGTCAAAGATCTCAGCGCACCAGTGACGAATGCTCCTGCGCCTCGATCGGAGAAACAAAAGGCGTCAACGCTCGGGTCTTCCCCTGCAAGCGGACCGAGGCCATCGGTCGGGTTGACGAAACCATCCGCTTCCTTTACGAAGCAGGTCTCGGACTCCCTCAAACGACTTAAGGACAAGGCTTCTGCGTCGGAACCGAAGACACCTTCCGCAGCGAAGCCAGCTGCCCATACTCCACAGGCTTCTACGCCAATCCTCTTCACGCTACCACCTAAGGTGGCGCCGAAGGCCTTTGCTCCACGGTCGGTGCCCACGGACTCGGTGGTGTCGAAGACGACTCCCCCGGCGGGGGGTGTAAAGCATCGGCCACAGTCTTTGTCGGAGCATTTGGAGCAGTTTATCGATGCCGGCACCGGGAAGCTGTCAATTTACAAGAGGAAGATTACAGCATCACAGCCCTTGGAGTCATTTCGGATTCCTCTGAAGCGCAAAAAGCCTGCGGAGGACACACCTCTCTTAGTTGAGCCAATAGGTCCACAGACTATGAGAAGTGCAACACCCTCACCCACCTATTCTGATGGAGGGGATGGGGAGGAGCAAGACGAAGAGTACAATTTTCCTACCACCACGGAGCCTGATGAGCAACAGGACTCGTGGGTGGAGCCAGGTGATCAGGGGGATCAGCAGGCAGCCCTTGACCCTCAGGTGTTCAACATCAAGACGTCTCCCACTGAGGATTCAACAGCATTTCATGCTTTAATTGAGAGGGCAGCTAAGAACCATGATGTTGATATGCATGCTGACCCCGTGGAGGCTGATTTCCTTTTTGACACTTTCTCCACTGCTGAAAAAACTGTGATAACTCTTCCCATGCTAAAGGGGGTCCTCAGGCATGCTGCGGACATTTTCAAGGAGCCCACAAGGTCAAGGGTCGTTAACCCTCGGATTGAGAAGAAATACAGACCGGCACCTAGCGATCCAACGTACATAAGGGGCCAGTTGCCGTTGGACTCTTTGGTGGTCTCTAATGCCCGTAAACGGGCGAACTCGCAAACCACGGGTGAAGCTCCTCCCCCAGACAAAGAGTCAAAAGTGCTGGAGGCATCAGGGAAGAGAGTAGCAGCTCAGGCAGCCAACATCTGGCGTATCTCAAACACGCAGGCCCTATTGGCCAGATACGACAGGGCACACTATGACACCCTAGAGACCCTGTTGCAACACCTGCCAGATCAGTTCAAGGAGGGAGCTGAGATGCTTATCCAAGAGGGGAAGCTAATTTCCAACGCTGCTATAAAGTGTGCACTAGACGTTGCTGATACAGCAGCAAGGGCAATCAACACTAGCGTCATGTTGAGGCGTCGGGCTTGGCTCCGAATTTCCGGGTTCAAGCCTGAAATACAGACTACCATCCTCAACCAGCCGGTGAACCCAGACAGGTTATTTGGTCCAGAGGTGGATACCACCCTGGAAAAGGTTTAAAAAGATACTGAGACTGCCAAGTCCATGGGGGCTCTCCAGTCCCAGCAGTTTCGAGGGAGCACTTTTCGTCGCTCCGGCAATAGAGGTGTTACCAGAGGCCAGATGTCACATCAGACGCAGTTCAACAAAGGTGGGGCGCAATCATCGTATCCCAAGCAGAGTAGAGGAGGATACCGGGGAAACAGCTCCAAGGGCAGAGGCAGAGGCAACAACAGTTCCCGTTCCTCTGCCACCAACAAACAGTGACTCCCTGTCACTGCCCCCAGACCATCCAACACCTGTCGGGGGGAGACTCCAGCGGTTCCTGTCAGTGTGGAGGTCCATCACCACAGACAGGTGGGTCAGGCAACTTATCCAGTTCGGCTATTGTTTGGAGCTAACAGCCAGTCCACCCAACATGCCCCCAAAACACCGTCCTATGTCACAAGAGCATTTGCACTTATTGCAGCAGGAGGTTCTTGCCATGCTGCAAAAAGGCGCGATAGAGCTCGTGCCAGTGGAAGAAGGCACAGGAGTATATTCCCTGTACTTCTTAATCCCGAAAAAGGACGGGTCTCTCAGACCGATTCTGGACCTACGGCCCCTGAACCAGTACATTCTTTCAGAACACTTCCACATGCTAACACTGCAACAGGTTCTTCCATTGCTAAACCAGGGAGACTTCCTCGCAACCTTAGACCTCAAGGATGCTTACTTTCACATCCCACTCCACCCCTCCCACAGGAAATACCTCAGGTTCACCATCCAAAACAGGCATTACCAATTCAAGGTCCTTCCTTTCGGGGTGACCACAGCCCCCAGAGTGTTCACCAAATGTCTGGCAACAGTGGCGGGGCACCTCAGGAGACAGAACGTCCATGTCTACCCTTACCTGGACGACTGGCTTGTTCAAGCAAAGTCAGCCCAGCAGTGCGCGACCGACATGTCCCACACCATTCACCTTCTTCACAGTCTGGGGTTTTCACTAAACTATCCAAAGTAGCACCTCCATCCAGCCCACGTGCGGCAGTATTTGGGCGCGACGATAGACACTTTGGCGGCTACAGCTCAGCCAAACCCAGTGAGGATAGGCAACATCCAGTCGCTAATCCTAAAGTTCAGACCACAACACTCCCTTCCTGCGAGAGTGTTCATGCAGTTGATAGGCATGATGGCCTCCTGCATCTTCATAGTCCCGCACGCGAGACTGCATATGCGTCTGCTTTAAGAGTGCTTGGCACGTCAGTGGAATCAGGCTCAAGGGCAATTGAAAGACCTAGTGTTGGTGACCGGTCGGGCATACAGCTCTCTGCATTGGTGGAATCCACACAACCTTTGCAAGGGACGACCGTTTCAAGAGCCTGTGCCACAGATTATCCTGACGACGGACGCATCTCTCCAAGGGTGGGGAGCTCATGTGCTCCACTACACGGTGCAGGGACTATGGACGACGCAGCAAAAGAAGATGCACATCAACTACCTAGAACTGATGGCAATCTTCCTAGCACTCAAGTCATTCACAGTACATCTGTGCAACAAAGTTGTGTTGATCCGGACGGACAACATGACGGCCATGTACTACATCCAGAAGCAGGGAGGTACACACTCTCCACAGTTGTCTCATCTGGCTCAGAGCATGTGGAAGTGGGCCATTCAGAGGAACATCTTCCTCATGGCGGAACACCTCCCAGGCAAGGACAATCTGATGGTGGATCTGCTCAGCAGGTACAGCCATCAGATGCTCGAGTGGGAGTTACATCCATCAGTACTCCGCCCGTACTTCCAACAGTGGGGTCTTCCAGAGATAGACCTGTTTGCCACAAGGGAAAACGCAAAAATGCCAACGCTTTGCCGCCAGGTTCCCTCACCCACAGTCGCAGGGCAATGCGATATGGATGAACTGGTCAGGCAGATTTGCGTACGCTTTTCCACCAGCACCTCTCATCCCACTGGTGGCAAGAAAGCTCAAGCAACACTCGATGACGCTCATCCTGGTTGCTCCTACGTGGGCATGCCAACCATGGTACACCACGTTTCTAGAACTCTCCGTGGTGCCGCATCAAAGGCTGCGCCTCACACCCAGGCTCTTGACGCAGAACCATGGCGACATTCAGCATCCAGATCCGCAACAGCTCAATCTGGCGATCTGGCTCCTGAGGTCTTAGTTTGGCTACCTTAATCTGCCTCCTGAATGCATGGACATCATCCGGGAGGCCAGAAAGCCCACTACCCGAGCTTTGTATGCAGCAAAATGGAAGCGGTTTGTCATTTACTGTACTGAACACAATATCAACCCGCTAGATGCATCCATTCCTAATATCATCTGCTATTTGTTACATCTTTACAAATGCAATCTGGCATATGCTTCCATTCGGATACACTTATCCGCCATAGCGGCTTATCTTCAAAACATGCAGCATCTCTCTGTTTTCAGGGTGCCTGCCATTAAAGCCTTCCTGGAAGGGCTGAAGCGCGTCATCCCTCCCAGGACCCCGCCAGCTCCTGTGTGGAACCTCAACGTGGTCCTCACCAGGTTGATGGGCCCACCTTTTGAGCCTCTCCATTCCTGTGAGATTCAATTCTTAACATGGAAAGTGGCTTTTCTCATTGCCATTACTTCTCTACGGCGTGTTAGTGAGCTGCAGGCACTCACTGTACAAGAGCCATTTATTCAAATTCATTCCAACAGGGTAGTGCTGCGCACTAATCCTAGGTTTCTTCCGAAGGTGGTGTCGCAGTTTCATGTTAATCAAACCATAGAACTGCCCGCATTCTTTCCAAACCCTGAAACAGTAGCCGAAAGAATGCTTCACACACTTGATGTCAAAAGGGCGTTAATGTACTACATTGACAGGACAAAAGATTTCAGAAAGACACAACAGCTCTTTGTTGCCTTCTCAGCCCAGCACAAAGGCAACCCCATTTCCAAAGCAGGAATAGCAAGGTGGATCGTTAAGTGCATTCAGATTTGCTATCACAAAGCTAAGCGCACTTTAACGGTCCCCCCCAGGGCCCACTCCACACGCAAGTTGGGGGCCTCCATGGCGTTCCTAGGCAATATTCCTTTGGAAGACATTTGTAGAGCAGCCACATGGTCTACACCCCATACGTTCACTAAACATTACTGTGTAGATGTGCATTCCAAACAGCAGGCAGCTGTAGGACAGGCTGTTCTCAGAACACTTTTTCACACTTCTGCAACTGGCACGGGCAGCCGCCGTTAGTGGAGGGACTGCTATGTATTCTATTCTATAGATATGAATTCAGCAGCCCACATGCCTCGAACTGAATATGCTACTTACCAGTATGCATCTGTTCTTGGCATGTAGGGCTGCTGACATTCATATTGCCCGCCCTCCTCCCCGGCGCCCGTAGCGGTTGCAGACTTCTTCTTCTTACACTTACTCTTAGGCATGGTCATCGTTTACACTATTGCACTCCATCTTTGCCGCAATGGCTAAAAACAATCTGAGGATGGAGTCGATGCCCATGCGCACTGTAGTCCAGGGGAGGAGCCACCTATCTCGTGATACTTCGAAGACTCTTCCAGGACAACAATGTGCAATCATCCGGACCCAACACTAGGCGGCGATCTATGCTATAGATATGAATGTCGGCAGCCCTACATGCCAAGAACAGATGCATACTGGTAAGTAGCATATTCACCCACTTTCTCTTGAGTAACCAAAAGTGCTGAATGGTCGTGTAAAGGAAGCGCACCTGCATATAATGGTAATTTGTTCGCTTTCTTACCCATTAAATACCAAGCTTCGTTAGTGGCATCTATCATATTTATGTCCCCAGCATGAAACGGGGGTCTCCGGTGCGGCAAAATAGCTGACAAATGTATGGGGAGTGCGTCTCCTTCTATTGCGACGTGTTATAAATGGTATTTCGTGATACCAGTAATGTGCATACTGCGCTTGTGCACATAGGTAATAACGCAGAACGTCCGGCACTTTAAACCCACCCTGCGAATACGGTAAAGTTAACGTCCGCAATGCAATCCTTGCTTGTTACCCGCCCATATTAGGTTGAGCACCATCGTTATTCTGCGAAACACTGCCGTCGGCGGTTTTATTGGGATATTGTTTAACCGGTAAAGAAATTTTGTCAGGATGACCATTTTCACTATAGCTGTCCGATCAGCTAATGACAGCGGTAGACTGTTCCATCTTTTTATTTTGTCTTCCATAACACTGATGGCCCTGCCATAGTTCGTACGAATGACAATCTCTGGGTCTCTGTGGAACCAGACTCATAAATATCGTATTGGTTCTGTCTGCCATTCCAAAGGATAGTCCATAGGGATGGGGCATGTGGTATCAGTCATTGGGATAATTTGTGACTTGGACCAATTTATCTTGAGTCCTAGAAGACGAACAAACTTACCAGGGCTCGATATCCTCGGAGGCGCAAGACTTGCAGTGGCAGGATCTCGACGTTGAATCCCCGGAAGAGGGAGTAGCACCCTATCCTTCTAGGCCTTCACCGCCGTACGACATAGGAATCTATAACCAAGTCATAAAGAAGGCTGCAGACACATATGGAGTGCAGCTAGAAGAGAAACCTCAATCTTGCTTCCTGTTGGAGACATTGTTACCATCCCAGACAAGAAGCCAGTTCCTAACCATGCTCCCAAGTGTGCTGGACCAGGAGAAGGAGGCCTTCAAGGAACCTGCTATGTGCAAAGCAGTAACTCCAAGGACTGAAAACAAATACAAGTACTCATCTAGGGACCCTATGTATATTAAGGGAACAGTACCAGGGGATTCAAGAAGAAGTGTGGCTCAATGGTTAGAGCAGGCAGACCTTGATGCAGAGCTCTGGCCAGGGACCAGGGTTCGATTCCCGCCTCGGCGGATCTCTGGCTCATTAATTCCCCTGACTGGATTTTCTCGCCTCAGTGCCTGTTCTGATCATGGGTCCCACGCTGCAACTCTGGGCAATAGCTTGCTTAGTCTCCACAACGGCCCCAAAAGCGCTGGGATGCCTGGCTGCACCTGGGGGGTGCCCAGGAGTGGACATTTCTCAGGAAAGCCAGGAAGGGTTCCTAAGCGGTATACGGACAGCGCCGGGACACCTCCGGTGGAGGTAGCTGTGCGCTTTACAAATTCCGACATTTACATTATTTACATTTACATCCATGGCTAGGAAAAGGGCCAATATACCCACAAATCAAGGACCACCTCCAGACAAGGAGAGCAGGAGAATGGACCTAATAAGGAGGAAAGTGGAAAGGAGTGCGGAGATCCAATGGCGCATCGCCAATTCTAATGCGCTCATCAACAGTCACGCATACCAGCACTGGGAGGAAGTTGGCGAACTTCTAAAACATCTGCCTGAACAATACCAAAGAAGGGCGAGCCACCTGGTAGAGGAAGAAAAGAACATGGCTAATGCATGTTTGAAGTCGGCCATGGATGCAGCGGAGACATCCAGCAGGCAGATGATACTTGGGGTAACCGAGAGAAGGCATGCCTGGCTAAGAATGTCAGGCTTCAAGACAGAAGTGCAAAACAACATCCTTAACACATCCTTCAACGGGGAACAGCTTTTCGGTCCTCCAGTTGACGAAAAACTCAATCGGCTCTAGAAGAACAAGCATTTGCAATGCAATAGGTCTCGCATTAGGAAAGTTTGAGCTATTGGTATTGTAAATGACAAATTTTTTATTTATATGTTGGTTTTGATAATAGCGAAATGAATAGCTTTGTCATTTACAATGCCAATCGTTTTAACTTTCGCAAATGTGACACCTATGGCATTTATAATGCAATATGTATTTACGTGACTTAGATGTATTGATATTACAAATAACAATGGCTTTTATTTTTTTAAATAATTAATACTTAAATAAAAGCTATTGTAATTTATAATGGCAATAGCTTAAACTTTTGTAAATAACTTTTGTGAAGATTATGTTCAGTGTATTTTATTGTGACGAACATCTAAACAGAAGTGAAATATTAACATCTTTTTGTGACATTTGTAATAAAGCTTGAAACATTGAGAGAACATATTTGAACAGTTATTGTTGAATGGTTGCACAGAATGATGCTGTGGTGGCGCTGAGTGATGTTGTGGTGGCGACGAGTGATGCTGTGGTGTTCAGTGATGCCGTGGTAGCGCATAGGGATGTTGTGGTGCCCCTGAGTGATGCTGTGGTGGTGCTGAGTGACGCTGTGGTGATGCGACAGAGTGAGTGCGATCGATAGATGGAGTGAGTGCGATAGGTAGAGGGAGTGTGATAGATAGAGGGAGGGCGATGGATAGATAGATAGAGGGAGGGCGATAGATAGATAGAGTGAGGGAGATAGATAGAGTGAGTGAGGGAGATAGATAGATAGAGTGAGGGAGATAAGATAGATAGAGTGAGGGAGATAGATAGATAGAGTGAGGGAGATAGATAGAGTGAGGGAGATGGATAGAGTGAGGGAGATAGATAGAGTGAGGGAGATGGATAGAGTGAGGGAGATGGATAGAGTGAGGGAGATGGATAGAGTGAGGGAGATGGATAGAGTGAGGGAGATGGATAGAGTGAGGGAGATGGATAGAGTGAGGGAGATGGATAGAGTGAGGGAGATGGATAGAGTGAGGGAGATGGATGGAGTGAGGGAGATGGATGGAGTGAGGGAGATAGAGTGAGGGAGATAGATAGAGTGTGGGACATAGATAGAGTGAGGGAGATAGATAGAGTGAGGGACATAGATAGAGTGAGGGCGGGATAGATAGAGTGAGGGCGAGATAGATAGAGTGAGGGCGAGATAGATAGAGTGAGGGCGATAGATAGATAGAGTGAGGTGGCGTACGTGGTGGTGGTGGCGGTGGTGGTGGTGGAGATGGTGGTGGTGGTGGACATGGTGGTGATGGAGGACATGGTGGTGGACGTGGTGGTGGTGGTGGACATGGTGATGGTGGACGTGGTGGTGGTGGACGTGGTGGTGGTGGAGGACGTGGTGGTGCCCAATGTTCAGAGGGGACTGGCCCCTTCACGCAACAATAGTTGTGTTTACACAACAGAGCTGCCGGTTGCTCCGTCAGTTGTTGTCAAGGATTGTTTGGGTTTAGAAACAGGTTCTGCGGCACTTCAAACAAGTTGTGCCTTGTCAGATATTACAGCCAGGATGCTCCGTGTTCTTTTAATATTGCACTTTTATATAATTTCCGCAAACTATCAGGTTTAATTAGAATTTGCCCGTGTGCGTCCCGGGAGAAACCGGCTTAAATTAAGCCCCATGCAAGGGCCTACATTACGCCCCTGGGTTGAGCGAGCCCAAACAGCTTTGCGTAGTACACACAGAAACAGTGCAAGGAGTTGTAATACACAGGTTGGCGGGAGTGAGGAGAGGCAGAGGGGAGAGGAGGACCAGAGAGGAACTGTTTTGAAAGAAAGGGACATGCCAAGCGAAAAGAAGAACAGAGGGTGTCTCATGGCGTGGAGACAGGGAGTGCATGCTAAGGAAAGAAGGGGGTATAGAAAGGGGTTCATTGTGTAGAGGGGAGAGAGGAAGCGGAGGGCACAAGTTTTTAAAATAAGGGCAAACTGACAATAAAGAAGGCCAGGAGGAGACCCCGTGGGGTGGAGGAAGAGGGGAATGAAAAGCACCGGTTAGAGAGGAAACCTGCCCTGCTGTGGTTGCAGAAAGGGCAGGCTGAAGGGAAAGGGAGTCTAAAATTTAGTGAGGTAGTGTGCTGAAAAGTGTGGTGTTGTGATGTTGAATGCTTCAAGTGAAACGTATGAGTCAATAAATAGAATCAGTGAAACGCTTTTGAGATGCACAAGGGCCCGACGAGAAGCGAGTCTCCATTGATATGCTTGAAGGTGTTGAAGAGGAGTGAATGAGACGTTATCAAGGTACACAAGTTAAACAAGCATTTACAATGCAATGGTTTCGCCTTTGGAAAAGTTAGAGCTTTTGGCATTGTAAATGACAAAATTTGTATTTATGTGTTGGTTTTGAAAACAAATAAATAAATGGCATTGTCATTTACATTGCCATTAGCTTAATCTCTCGCAAATGTGAGACCTATTGTACCCTACGGACGAGCTCAGCAGACAGCAATTACTACCACACACACACACCCAGAGCCACACACACCCAGAGACAGCCAGACACACACACCCAGAGCCACACACCCACACCCAGAGCCAGCCACACACACACACACACCCAGAGCCAGCCACACACACACACACACCCAGAGCCACACACACACACACACACCCACCCAGAGCCACACACACACACACCCACCCAGAGCCACACTCACCCACACTCAGGAGAGCAAGCACAGCGAGGGGGCAGGGAAGCAAGCACAGCGAGGGGGCAGGGAAGCAAGCACAGCGAGGGGGCAGGGAAGCAAGCACAGCCAGGTGGCAGGGAAGCAAGCACAGCCAGGTGGCAGGGAAGCAAGCACAACCAGGTGGCAGGGAAGCAAGCACAACCAGGGGAAGGGGAACCAGGGGAAGGGGAACCAGGGGAATGGGAACCAGGGTAAGGGGAACCAGGGGGCGGGGGAGCAACCCACCGAGAGCCACACACACCCACCGAGAGCCACACACACCCACCCAGAGTCACACACACACACTCAGGAGAGCAAGCAGAGCCAGGGGGCGGGGAAGCAAGCACAGCCAGGGGGCGGGGCAGCAAGCACAGCCAGGGGGCGGGGCAGCAAGCACAGCCAGGGGGCAGGGGAGAAAGCACAGCCAGGGGGCAGGGAAGAAAGCACAGCCAGGGGGCAGGGAAGAAAGCACAGCCAGGGGGCAGGAAAGAAAGCACAGCCAGGGGGCAGGGAAGAAAGCACAGCCAGGGGGCAGGGAAGAAAGCACAGCCAGGGGGCAGGGAAGAAAGCACAGCCAGGGGGCAGGGAAGAAAGCACAGCCAGGGGGCAGGGAAGCAAGCACAGCCATGTTTCCAGTGCATGGCTATTCTGAACAAACCACACGTGAGGGTGTTACCATCATAAATTGATTACTGCAAATATTCCTCTCATAAATGTATAGCTGCTAGCTCCAGTAATGTGGATGCATATAAATGTTGATATCTTTTAAAAGGAAAAATGTATACAATTAATTTTTAACTGTTTTGAATTATTCCTTGATCAATTCGTACTGTGATAACTACTTGTACTTTTATGCATTTACTAAATGCGAATAAAGTTATTTGACTGATTGACTCAGTTCGTCATCCCACCTTTGTACCAGCGTCAGAGAAGGACTCGACATTACCTTTAATACGTAGCTCACACCTGTGACACACCTGGCACATTTCCTCCTTGCCTAGTTAAAATGCTCCCTAAAAGTCCATAATGCGCCACATGATGTCATGACGTGAAACTCAGGGCAACATGTTGCACACCCAAGTCTGTTCCATGCCAAACACAGCGATGTGAGCATCAGAACCATAACATTTGGTGACATTTTGTTCTAATGCCATGCTAGGTACCATGTACGCATTTTAATGCACACTGTTCCATGGAGCTGCCAACCACAATGACATGCTCAGCCCATTCCAACTCCTTAAGGATCCTCAGCAGAGGCCTGGTTTCCCTTATGCCAACTCCAAAAGTTCACTTCATCCTGTTTTGATGCCAAGTCACGCTAAACAAATGCCACGGTGTCATGATGCCAGCCCCAGAGTCACCTTCATCACATACCAGCCGGTCCTGTGGCTATTCCAAGTGACACAATCTTAACACCAACCGCAAAGACACCATCAGCACATGCCCCTTATGCCAGCCACGCAGACATTCAGCCCATGCCAGCCTACTCTCATGTCAAACCCAGAAAACACTCTTCGTATGCCATTCCTCGTTAATGCCAACCTCAGAGTAACACTCAGCATGTGGCTTCCTACCTTATGGCAACTGGAAAGACACATTCAGCACGTAATGCCTACCTCAGAGGAATACCCAGGACATGCCATGGTGCCCTCATTCACACCCATGCCTACTTTGGGCATGCCATCTTAACTTAATGACAACTCATGAAAGCACTTGGTACATTCCATCCTCTCCTTTAAACACCTCTGAACTCTGCCAGGTGGCCATGATGCCAAACCCAGGGTTACATTCTGCACATGATGCGAGCCTGTCTTAATGACAACCTCTGAGGGCACGATCACGACATGCCACTCTGCCCCCCTTACATCTTGCTCAAAGTCACCCACAACACATTGTACATCCCGGATGCCACTGGAGAGGCAGTTCAGAGTCGCCAAACAAGCACCTCCTGACAGTAGTGCCCCGGGCCGCCACCCGCCATCAGCTGCCCCCTTACCGGTCTGGGCGCGCAGCACAGGATCCCAAAGGTGAGCCAGAGCAGGGCACGCTGCGGCGGTGGGCGCCAGGGTGCCATGGTGGCGCACCCTCCCGCGCTGGACAGGACGCCGCCTGTCGGCCGGAACTATCCCTTGCTCTCCGGATTCCCCAACCAGGTTATGCTCCCTACGACAGCCCTGCAGCGGCGAGAAGCCCTCCTGACGTTATCTGATGCTGGGGTAGGGGACCCTCTTCCACACAAGGCACCTCAGACTCCAGCCATGCTGTCTCCGCTCTGCACCGCAGGGTTCAAATCCCTCCCGGACTCACACGCCCCGCTCTGGCAGGCAGTCAGTCAGCGGCGCGCCACGCCACAGCAACTCCACGCTGTGCTCGTGGCCAGGGGCAGCGGAGTGCTCGAGGAAGCGCCGTGACTAAAGGCAGGCCCAGGCTGATCCTTACCTGATCGCTGCTGCCCTCCTCCTTGCTGCCGGTACGGATTTGCGGTGGGGGCGGGCACCACAATGTGCCCCGCGCCCCCTCCGCTCCACCCTCGTCAGGCTCCTCTCCGGTCTCCCTCCAGGCATGGGAGACCGGCAACACCGACAAAGGCTTCCCCCAGGCAGGGGGAAGCGGCAAACAGCAAGGCTTCCCTTTCCCTCCCCCGGGCTGCGGGTGCGGGACTTCCGGCCGTCCGCGAAGGGATTGGCCGGCCGGCCAGGTACTTCCGGGTCGCCGCGGGCAGCGCGGCGGCCCTCGCTAGGCAGGCAGGCGGGCAGAAATCGCGAGGTGGGCACTCGCTGGTGGCGTGAGAGGACACGGACGGCGGGAGGGGGGCGGGAGAGGACACGAACGGCGGGAGGGGGGCGGGAGAGGACACGAACGGCGGGAGGGGGGCGGGAGAGGACACGGACGGCGGGAGGGGGCGGGAGAGGACACGGACGGCGGGAAACGTGCACAGGACAGCAAGGGCGGCGGAAAGGCACACGGAGGGGGCGGGAATGGACAGCGCATCTGAATTCACTTTCAGTGAAAGGGGAGGGAACGGGAAAAAACGTAACTCCGCCCTGGGAAAAAATCTCCGGAACGCCCCCGAATCTGGTCCAGCCTTGATGGACAGATCCGGCACTCAATGGCTAGCCTCCATGTATGGAGCTAACCAATGAGAGCCGGGGGATGTTCCAGGAGTCCTTATTGACGACATAGGATTTCACCTGCGCTGAAGAGCTGCGCAGAGCGCAGCCTTCGGCAGGCGAAACCCAATAAAGGGGGATGAGCCAGGTTCAGTTGATGTTACAGCCAGGACGTGCACGAGATGGCACTGTAGAGAACCAATAAGTGCGCGCATTTTCACTCTTAATCACTCTCTGAAATGAATATGTTAGAGGGGTGATGAAGTGAGAGCTCATTCCACAGTACTAGTGACTCCTTTCACCCACAGCCATCCAGCCTTACATTAAAGACTTGGTGTGTAGCAATGTGTTCCTCAGGAGATTAGGAACAGCTTCACAGTAGTAGGCCCTGCTTAAGTGATGTGGAACTACAATTCAAATTCGACACCACATTACTAGCAATGAAAAATGGCGTGTTGTTGCTTGTTGCGAGTCTCACATTCAAGCCCCGCAAGGGGGTGGAGAATAAGTTTGTTATAGGGAACCTGCAGTAGTATCTACTGTACGATTTAGGTTAAACTTTCTTTAGGTTTTAAAGTGTTCATGCAGTTTGTGACTGTATTTTAATGGTGTTCTGAGATGCACAGCTGCTCAGACGATTCACGTCATGTGTGGCATCCTCAACTTGCCCTGCGTTTGTAGCCAACATTACGTTTACTTCTGTGACATGTAGTTTTACCAGTAGACGGTGTGCGACAAATAGACATGTTGACAAAATCACAAATAGAAAGATATGTGAGTTTATAGATTATTCGAGAAAAAGGGTGCAGTTTGCGTTCTCATACAATCATCGGAACAATGCCATGTCTTAACTTGTATGAGACAGTCTGATTCAAGAAAGGTTTTAATGACGGCGTAATGGCCAGAGCTACCGACTATGGGAAACCAGGCTCGAGCATCGGCGTTGGATCAACATAGTGTGATTCTGGACAATTCACTTAATCTCCCCTTGCTGCCTACTAAAAATGAATGTGTCCTTGTGCAACCTAACGGGTGCTCATGTAAAGCGCTATAATTTGTGCTGTATAAGACTGCACAAAATAAAAAATTTAAAAAGCACGCGAGTAGTGTACCTCAAAGCCCCAGCTAAAGGAATTTAGAGAAGAGAGAAAGAGCGGCTTGTGTGACACGGGGACAGAAGATCCGCGCTGCCGGCTCTCTCCTTCCCCGTGGCCTGATAAGGTTTTCAGAAGCGGTGTCCTTGCAATGGTGGCAGCATGGAGGCTCCGGCGCTTAGGTCAATCTGATCCTGCATGCCTTGGAGCCATCTTCGGATTGCAAGGTATGCGAGACAGTGGGCAGCAGTGCGGTAAGATGGCCAGCGCTGTGGTGACGCGGCTTTGTTTGGAGGTTTCAGCACCATGTCCGCGAACAATCTATGAACGGATGCTCTTGTAAAGCGCAATATTCCGTGCTAATATCAAACTGCAAAAAATACAAATAAACAAGCAACACAAAGGAGGCGGGGGTATACAGTTACACAACACAGATTGGGCGGTTGGAGAGAAGGTAAACAAGCGATGCGCGCTCTGTACTGGGGGAGGGCGAGGGCCATTTTTAATGACGGCATAATAGCCAGAGCTGCTGACTTTGGGAAACCAGGCTCGAGCATCGGCGTTGGATCAACATAGTGTGATTCTGGGCAATTCACTTAAACTCCCCGTACTGCCTACCAAAATTGAATGTGTCCTTGTGCAACGTAACGGGTGCTCATGTGAAGCGCTATAATTTGTGCTATATAAAACTGCACAAAATAAAAATAAAAAAGCACGTGAGTCGTGTACCTCAAAGCCCCAGCCAAAGGAATTTAGAGAAGAGAGAAAGAGCGGCTTGTGTGACACGGGGACAGAAGGTCAGCGCTGCCGACTGTCTCCTTCCCCGTGGCCGGATAAGGTTTTCAGAAGCGGTGTCCTTGTAATAGTGGCAGCATGGAGGCTCCGGCGCCTAGGTCATTCTGATCCTGCATGTCTTGGAGCCATCTTCGGATTGCAAGGTATGCGAGACAGTGGGCAGCAGTGCGGTAAGATGGTCAGCGCTGTGGTAAGATGGCCAGCGCTGTGGTGACGGGGCTTTGTTTGGAGGTTTCAGCACCGTGTCCGCGAACAATCTATGAACGGATGCTCATGTAAAGCGCTATATTTCGTGCTATATCAAACTGCAACAAGACAGACGGCATTGCGTGGCGGGGGTGGGGGAGCGGCTTCCTTTGAAGTCTGATGCCGAGGCTCACAGGCTGCCAAATGGTGTGAAGCATCAGACCTGTACAAGCTCTCGGCATTGCGTGGTGGAGGCGGCATTGGGTGGCGGGGGCGGGGAAGCGGCTTCCTTTGAAGTCTGATGCTGAGGTTCAGACAAATGGTGTGGGTGTGCGAAGTGGCTGGCGATGTGCACGCGCCTGTCTCACTTGCACTGTAACTAATCCGCAGTTTGGGTAGACTTTTCGAAAGCCTTACTATAGTCTCGCCCACCATCCCTACGGGATGGCTTAGGTGAGACCTAAAAATGAGACCGCTAGGTCCATGGGGGCACTGCAGTTCGGAGGAATGAGAAAAGGAACACCTTCAAGAAGAACAGCAGGTAGGGGGAGCCACCAACCTGTGGCACCAAACCTTCCAACAGGGTTATCAAGGAGGTAATCGGGCCAACAGCAGGGACTACAGCAGCAAAACTGGCAGTACCAGCCTGAGGGCAATCCTTTCGAGGGTGCATACGAGGACGCAGAAACACACAGATAGGGGGTCAACAACCCACATCAAAGTGACTTCACTCTAAGACCAACCCACACCCAGTCAACATCTCTAGGGGTGCAACAAAGGATAAGATAAGAACAAAATCTAATTCCAAACGAACAACAGTTCCTCCAGCATATTAACACCACTAGGAGGCGGGATAAAACACTTCTTCCAGTAGTGGAGGAAGATCACATCAGACAAATGGATACTAAACCTCATACAATACGGTTACTGTATAGAGCTAGAAAAACAGCCTCCAAACAAGAGACCGAACAGCAAGGTACACTCAGCAAAGGAGTGTTCTCATTTGCTGCAAGAAGCACATGAACTTCACTAATAGCTGGGTTCTGTTTTTGAGACATTCTAACAAAAAAGTTCTAACCCCTCTACCCTTGACTATAGTGACTTTTTATTTTCTAAAATTCTGAAGGGACTTAAGCAAGGCCCTAACAAGACTTTTAGTAGTTTGGGAAAAAATGCCAAATTGAAAAAATCTAAATTCTAAAGGCAATTTAAGAATTCTGTTGTGTGATCAGGTGGTAACCAAGTTGTCCAACAAATGCAAGTTGTGTATCCCACCGCTGATCCACCAATGTAAGGAACTGGCACCATATATTCTACACCAAAAAGAGGTATAGTGTGTATAGAGTCCAAGTGACCCCTTAGGTAGGCAGAGGTTAAAGTTAGATAGAACCTTACTCTCTAATAGTGGTCGAGCAGTAAGGCAGTATCAGAGGACAGTGTTAAACATTTGATGTACACACTCAGTCAGCAAATGAATTCACACACTCAATAACTGAACTCTAGGCCAATTGTGTTTGTATATAAATATATACTTTGTTTTATTTTTAGAACCAAGCAAGCCTGGCACAGGTAAATATTAAATACTTTTCAGTAATAAGTTACTGGATATTGAACAGTTTGAAATTGCAATAGGAATTGTACTTGTTTTGGATTTACTGGGAATGCAGTAGGTTGCAACACTTAGCAAATGCAGTACATTGAAATAAATAGCCTTTTTCAGTAAACTACAGGTAAGTTACTTTTTATGTTACTTTTCTAACCCAGTGCTGGATACCTAGATTCAGCACTGGGACATTTCCTGCAAACAGTTAAGCAAATGCGTTTTGGTTATTGGTGTGATTTGTAAAGAATATTTGTAGTTTTCAAAACTCCACACTTAGAAACTTTTTTGAAGAAAATTGTCGATGTTATCCTATGGAGGAAAAACAGGTTATCGGTTTGCAGGTAAGTAATCAACTGTGGGAGTTAAGGTTCTAGGGTTAGACTCAGGGGTCCCTCAGGGTCAGTGATGCACTGTTGTTGCACCCTCAGCGGCACTAGGGTGGCCGGGTGCAGAGTGTTGAGGCCCAATGTTATCTTTCGAGGATAGGGGGTCTCCGGTTGGTGGCTGCTCGCACGCAGGCCAGGGGGTTGTGGGCGCAAAGCTCCTAGGGTTAAGGTCAGGGCAAATGGGGAAACAAAGTAGCACAAAAGGTACACCCTCAGTGGTACTGGAGCGGCCGTGTGCAGAGTGCTGTTTCAACGTCGGGCGCCCTGTTTTCTATTGAGAACCTCCGGTTTGCAAAAGCACTGCAGGCAGGGAGACGAAGGACTTCTGGGAGCGACCACCACTTGGAGAGTTAAGTTGGGAAGTTAAGGGTTGATTAGGCACCGTCGGTTTGGGCACACAAGGCCGCGGGGTGTCTGGTGCAGGGGTGCCTTTTGGGGTCGGCTGTTCTTACCTGCTCCTGGTCGCGGTTAGGGGTGCCTTCTGGATTTAGGCTGCAGGCATCGGCTGGAGGCTTGAGGCTGGTCAGGGGTCGCTGGATCTCGGGTCAGGATTGCCGGGGTGACCTCCTAGTGTTTTTCCACTCGAGCTCGGGCCTGGTTTGGCGGGTGCAGAGTGGGCTGGATTTGCAGTCTGGCTGGTGCCAGAAGCTGCAGTTTGAACAAATCCGGTGTTCACAGTTGATGCAGTCTTTAGAAGTGAAGGAAGGATGGAGCACTGGGTTTCTTGAGGTTGCTGGCTGCAGGACATACCTGGATTTCCCAGGAGCAAGTTCGAGGGGAGACAGGCCGGTAGGGCTGGGGCCCGAGTAAGTCAGCGTCGTCCTTCTGTTAGCTCTGCACGGCTCTTCAGTCCTTCTTAATTTTGTTTCTTGTCTGGATCTCAGGAAGCAAGGTTCAGGGTGCCCCCTAATAACTAAATTTAGGGGGTTTACGGGTAGGTAAAGGGCAGGGACCAATGGATCCCTTCCCTGGGGTGGGTACACTCCCTATTTTGCCACTTTCCAGTGGGAGGGGCAGGAGCCTGTCCCTGGTTCTGGCCCCGGTTGCCTGAGTCCCCCCATCCTCAAGATGGCGGGGACTCGAGGTTGTGCTTCACCTTGCCTCCCCCACGTGAGAGGTGGAGTTGGCAGAGGTGAGCACACCTCTTCCTCACTCGTTTTTACCACCGGTTCTCCTGCCCAAAGTGCGGGGGGTAGAACTAGTGGGGACGAGTGGCTGAAAGCATTAATTGGTCTGGAGAGGGTCACAAAGGCAGCATGCCTTTGAAGCCTCTCCTTCGTGAACCCTGCCCATCCTGGGGGAGGTTGCTTGGCACCTCGACCCAGGATGTGCATTGTTTCAGGCCCCAGAGAGCAGCTGCTCTCGACCCAGGGGTCCAGAAACATGTCTGTTGGTGGCAGCCTATGCAGCCACTCAGTCGGGTCACTAGAAGTTGGTCTCTAAGATGCCCATCAGTTGAGCATTTTACATTAAATCGCACACTGGCATCAGTGTGGGCATCAGTGTGGGTTTAATGTGCTGGGAAGTTTGATACCAAACTTCCCAGTCTTCAGTGTAGCCATTATGGTGCTGTGGAGTTCGTAATGACAACCTCCCAGCACCATAAACTCTTAATGGCAGCACTGCACTTACAGTGCCCAGGAATGGACTTGGGCATTGTAGGGGTACAGGGCTCATGCACCTGTACCCTCACCACTGGTATAGGACACCCAGCTAGAGGGGTAACTGATGTATGCCAGGGCAGTAATTTGTGGGCATGGCACACAGGGATGTGTGCCACGTCGACTCTTCACTTTGTTCTGCACCAAGACACTCAGCCTGCAAAGGCAGTGTTTAGTGTCAGGGTACAGGACCTCTAAGGGTGACACAATAAGTGCTGCAACCCTTATAGGCCTTCTCTGGTCACAGGTTAAGCGCCAACACGTCCCCGGGTAGTAGAGTGCTCTATAAATGCATAAATAAATACTGTGCCCTGGGTACCTGTGGTACTATTTACCAGGGGCTGACATGTGGCCAGAGATGCCAATTGGGTTTTAGGCTTCAATGCAGTTTTAGGGAAGAAACATAAACCCTGGGTTCCTGATTAGCAGGAGGCCAGGACACACTTAGTCAAAGAACATCAGCAATTCAGCAAAAGTGGGGGCATACCATGCAAGAAAGAGGGCACTTTCTCACAGCGTTACACACACTGGACGCCAGGAGGGCAGTAATGCACTATATACAAACAGTTTTCTGGGATGACCAGTTACCAAAAATATCATTGCACGATAGATTGTACAAACCATACAGTTCTGCCACAAACCGGCAGGGCAATAATTACAAGGAGCAACTCAACAAGGAAGAAAGGAGCAACAGTTGCGTTTCTAGCAAATACGCCTATTCAAGACATTTGCCAAGCAGCAACATGGTCTTCAGTGCACACGTCCTCTAAGCACTACTGGGTACCTAATCAGATGAACAAGTAAGCAAAAGTGGGACAGAAGGTCTTACAACACATATTCAGTAACCAACACTCATCTTCCACCCAGCCACCACAAACCTTGCAAACCGCTACAAAGTCTATGCACAGCATAGTGTATCCAGAAAGATTCACGCTGCAAAACGTATAGTTTCTTACCTGTCGGTGTAGTTTTGCAGTCTGAAGACTTTCTGGATTCACTAGGGATTCCACCCTCCTCCGCCAGAAAGATGAGACATGAGGAAGACTATTGAAGCACAAGAACCAATGTAAAAAAAAAAAAAAGAATCCGAACATGGCGACCAAAGATGGGAGCTTCCGTAGGAAGCCCGTCAACGCCACGAAGAGGCACCAAATGGTGGTATGTTGACGCACACCTGGGCCACGGAAAAAAACAAAACAGAAGAAATACAACAATTCCGGACCCAGCCTTTGGATGGCGGAATAATGCATAGCATAGTGAATCCAGATAGTCTTCAAGCTTCAAAATGACACCGACAGGTAAGAAACTATACAATACAGTACATAGATTTGAATAGACTTTTTAGTTAAATAATAAGTAAGTAACTTTTGAGATTACTAGGCTTACACAGATTTCTTTTGTTTCCCAAACTCCACAATTGGAACATTTCACAGAAAAGCAGTCCATGTTATGCTATGGAGGAAAATAGTGTTATCGGTTTTGAGGTAAGTATTTGGTAGTGGGAGTTGAGGTTCTGGAAGTAGACTCTGGGTTCCCCCAGGGTCAAGGATGCAATCTAGCTACTCCTTCAGCGGCACTCGGGCGGCTGAGTGCAGAGTGCTGTTATCCAATGGGGGATAGGGGGCCTCTGGTTGGTGGCTGCTGGCAAGCAGGCCACTTGGTTGTGAGAGCAAAGCTCCTGGACTTTAGCTCCGGGCAAATGGGAAAACAAAGTAACACCAAAGGTGTACCCTCAGCGGCCCTAGGGCGGCCGGGTGCAGGGTGCTGTTTTGACGTCGGGCGCCCTGTTGTTGTCAATAGGGATTCTCCGGTTGCAACACGCGCTGCAGGTTCGGGGATGAAGATCTTCTGGAGGTGACCACCAGTTGTAGAGGTAACTTGGGATGCCGGGATACAATTGGTTGGGCCACCCAAGGCCATGGGGCGTCGGGTGCAGGGGTGTCTTTTGGCGTCAGGTTTTTCTTACTGGTTCCCATCACGGTTGGGCGGATTCTCCAGAAAGGGGCTGCAAGCGTTAGTTTGAGACTTGAGGTAGGTCAGGAATCCCCAGATCCCGGGTCATGATTGCTGGGGAAACCTTCGTGTTGGGCCGCTTGGACTCGGGCCAATGGCGTTGGGTGCAGAGTGGTGCAGACTCTCTGATTTGACCGGAACCAGAGTCTGGAGGTGTAGGAAACTGGCTCTGTGCATACTATACCTGAATTTGGTATAGTATATACAGAGTCCAGTGGAACACCAAAGGTAGTCAGATGTAACAGTATTTAGCACTGTACTCTCTATTTGTCGTGGTGTGGGTGAGCAGTAAGGCTTTATCAGAGGGTAGTGTTAAGCATTTGTTGTACATACTCAATCAGCAAATGATTGCACACACTCAGACACTAGAATCAGACCAATTTGTTTTGTTTACAAATATTAAGTTGTTTTATATCTAGAACCAAGCCAAGCCTGGCACAGGTAAGTGAAATAAATGCTATGCAAAAGATTATGCAGTATTTACAAGTGAATGCAAGTTCAAATGCAGTTGTTTGAAATCCAGGTAAGTCAAGGTATTGAAATTAGTGTACAGATTACTTCTTAGTTACTTTTTAGATTACTTTTTCTACTCAGTGTGATATGCCTAGATCTCACACAGGGACATTTCCTAGAGGAAAGGTAAGTAAAAAAAATTTCGCACAATTGTACTTTTTTAGGTATCCATACAAATCAACTCCACACTTGAAACATTTTTCTGAGAAAAACAGTCAACAGATTCCCATGGAGAGAAATAAAGTTAAGTTACCAAGTAATCCGTCTTTTGGGGTTGAGCTTCTGGGGTTAGAACAAGGGTTCCCCAAGGGTTAAGGATGCACTCTTGTTTCTCCCTCAGCAGCACTAGGGCGGCATGGGTTCAGAGTGCTGAGGCCCAATGTTATCCAATGGAGGATAGGGGGCCTCCGGTTGGTGGCTGCTCATGAGCAGGCCACTGGGTTGTAGGAACAAAGCTCCTGGTGTTAGGCTCAGAGCAAAGGGGAATCCTGATCAGCACAAAAAGTGCATCCGCAGCGGGGGCTGGGTGCATGGTGCTGGTTTGGCGTTGAGTGCCCTGTTGTTTTCAATGGAGATTTCCGAGTGGAACCAACAGGTCGGCAGGTAAGTTGGAAGGCTCGGGACGTAGGTGCACCTCCTGGTTCTATTCTCCAGGTTGCAGGATGGCTGGATGCAGGGGTGTCTTGAGGTTGGATTTCACCTTACCGGGCCACTCGCAGTTGGGGAGGGGGGGGGTCCCCGTGCAGAGGCTGAAGGCAACATTGGGGAGTCCTGGAGGGGTCAACCCACGGTGGAATCGAACTCTGGAGCGCTGGGCGACTTTACTGGAACCGGTGAGTCACTCTGACTCGGGCCATAGGCGACGGGTGCAGTGGTGGTTACAGGCTTTGGGTTTCTTTGTCCTCAGCAGGAGAAGATTCCGAACAAGAAACCAGCTATGCCATAGGGGGCGAGGAAGAACAAGAGGACCCTGTCTCCGTCTCAGAGTCCGGCTCCGATATGGACGAAGATATTTCGCAAGATCAGTGTATGGTGAGTACTGATCCTTCCTTGTCCCAAAGTCCAACTCAGTTCTAAGAAAAAGGCTCTGGTTCCACCTCTGCCTTCGGGCCCTGGTCGGCACTGAGAACATGTTTCCAACGCCCCGCCTTTGGGCTCAGCACCTAAACATACGCCAAAGCCCTCCGTCTCGGGGTCAAGTCGTCCACACTCAGCCACTGAGCCGAGACCTTCGGGGTCGAAGCCAAAACCTGTCCTTCGATGCCGAAATAGTCTTCGGAACCGAAATCCTCGACCCACAGAAACCGGCACCGGAAACTTTGATGCCAAAACATAAAGATGCTCTGATACCATCGAAGGAGCCCTGTTTCAATGTCTGCCTCCAAAACAAAATGAACTTTACATCAATCCAAAAACGGGACATATTGCGACCAAATTGCCACTCAAACGCTATTCTGACTCAAAGGAAGCCTATCACATTCCTTTTAAAGAAGAAACATGTGGGTACTAATCCTTCTCCTCCTCCTCCTCCATCACCTTGTTCCCCAGAAACACAACACTTTTTAATTACTCCTACTAATTCAGCTCACCATACACGCCTGATGATCAGGATGACTGGGATGGGGACAATGATTCTGCACCTACTGATCCCTGGAAAGATTACAACACAGATTCTCCCACAGGTACCGATCCTGATCTTTACCCTACTAAAGCTTCTCCACCAGATGACAACGTAGGCTATATAGAACTATAAAGAAGAGCAGCTGATTATCACTGGGTTCAATTATACAAAGAATCTCTAGAGGAGGATTTCCTTTTTGAAACACTTAGCAGTTCCTAAAGATTCACTCATACACTCCACATGCTCAAAGGTATGCTAAGATATGTGGATGACATATATATATATATTTTTATATTTCTTTTTATTAACTCAAGGCATCGAAAATACAGGTGCACAGTATTTAAGGGGATCGGTCCCACATCACGATACATCGTACATATAGTCATAACATGGGGGGTGGGGGGGACCAGGAAAACAGAATAATTGTATATGGGAGGATCATGGGGACATTGGAATATCAAACATCAAATCAGCAGGTGGTACACATATGTCCCCTCTATATCGATTCCATAAACCCCAAACACTAGTCCATTTTCGAGGGCGACCCCTCGCCAGGTAAACAGCCTTTTCTCGGAACATGCACCAATCCATAGCCTCTTTCCACCCCTCTAACGTAGGTGGCCTCTCCGATCCCCATAGCTGAGCAATATTACGTTTGGCTATCATGTTACCCAAAGTGACCCATCGAGTCTGTGCAATATTTAGGTCCGTAGGCTCCCATATGTTCAGGAGACATCTCCTAGCCTCTGGCGGCACAACCACTCCGAATACTTCCTGTATAACTTCATGTATTGCACCCCAATAATCCATTATATAGCAAAATTCCCAAAGGATATGAAGAAAGGTGCCTATTTGACCGCAACCTTGTCTACAATGACCATCCTCAGTTAATCCCATCCGGACCATACGTGGGCCTGTACATATACTCTATGCAAAATCTTCAGCTGGACAAGTCTCAGTCTGGCCGGAATAGCGACTTCTTTTGGGGAGGAAACGGCCAACTGCCAATCTTCTTCTTCTGTAGTAGGGGATCTCTGTGTATAGTCATAATCTAGTGAATAGTCCCGCCCATGTGCGTGGACCCCGGAGCAATCAAAAATAATCTCTTACAGTGTCAAAAAATGCAGAAAATGCATAGACACTTAAGAGAGAATTTAAAGACAGATAATGCAGCCAAAAGGCTACACTGTCCAGTACTTCAACTAGAAATTTCCACCATAAAATCCACAAAACAGCAAAGCCTGTACAGATTTCCCTTGCTTAACAGCAAAATCCCTCAGGAATGATAGAGAGAAGAACCTGGACAGACAAGCCCCATAGGCTGCCATTATGTGGCTTAATTAGGATACTGTGCCTTTAAGAGAACCTTCCAGAACCTTCTCTCAGTATCCCAGAATGCATAGCAGGTCCAACTTAGCCTCAGTTCTTTTTTCCGGCTCCTGCAAGCAGGACCCTGGAGCATTGAGCTCTCCCTTTCAAGGGTTTTTGTTAGTGTTTTACACTGATTTCGATTTTTGGTACTTTTAAAGTACTCTGGTGACTTTCTTTCTGTGTTTCTGCACTCTTTTTTGTCCATAATGCCTGCATTATTCGACAAATGCCCTGAGTGCTCAAGAAAGAAGGCCAAGACAGACTCCCATGAGGTCTGTATTCTCTGCCTTCCCTCTTCCCACATCCCTGAGGAGTGTAGGATCTGCAGAAGCTTCTCTGGGAGGACCCTGAAGGAGAGGAAGAAGATCAGGCTTCAGGGACTTGAGGAGAGGAAGCTGAAGGCACGAGGTGGGTCAGGAGGGGCTCCTTCTACCCATGCTGAGGCCTCTGGGGGGCTCCCCAGGGGCAGGAAGACCAGCCCTCGCCCAAGGTCTCCGTCTGGGTCAGTTGCGCTGACCACGACGTCGAGGGGACGGTCAACGGCCAGTTCCAAGTCTCCCCAGGGCTCTGGGTCGAGAAAACGTCGCCCGTCGACGTCGAGGAACGTGTTCCGGCCGCCGTCGAAGCCGGTGTCGATATCCTCGTCGTCGCTGTCGGCGTCGAGTGATCGACATCGGAGGGCCCGGCGTCGGCGCTCGCCGTCGAGGCGACACCGCCGTTCGCCGTCGAGGACGTCGTCGTCGAGGGGATCCTCGTCGTCAAGGTCGCCGTCGAGACGAAAGGCGTCTCCGGCGCCGAAGAGGTCGACGTCGAAGCATTCCAAAAGGCCGACGTCGAGACGGTCAAGGAGATCGACGTCGAGAAGGTCGGAGAGGTCGACGTCGAGAAGGTCCAAAGGGTCGCCGTCGAAGCGATCCAGGAGGTCGACGTCGAGACCGGCGAAGAGGTCGAGGTCGCCGTCGAGGCACCATCGCCCGTCGTCGAGGTTTCGTGGCTCGTCGATCTGGTCGGGGTCGACGTCGAGACGGAGACACGGTTCGACGTCGAGGAGTGTGATTCGGTCGACGCCGAAGGACCGTTCGACGTCGAGGGGACATCGGTCGCCGTCTGGACACCGGTCTTCAGCGTCTGGAGGTCCTAAGGACAGGCCCAGGACTGTGGGGGGCTCCCCACTCTCTGGTGGAGGTGATGGCTCGCCGGGACCGGCGCATTCCGGGGTGGATACTCCGATGAGGCCGTCTACGCCTCCTCCGCGGCCGGCTGTGCCGAAGGGTCCTCCTCCGAAGGCCCTTACCCCGCCTCCGAAGCCGGTTCCGCGGGACCCGCGTCCGGTTGCTCCTCCACCCCCGATCCCACCGAGGGAGGTGTCGATGCCTAAGTTCCCGACGCCTCCGAAGAAGACTCCTAAGAAGCCTGGAGCTCCTGACCCTGGGAGGCCGAAGGAGCGTCCGAGGCCCAAGAGGTCGAGGTCTCGCTCGGGGAGACGGGACAAGTCGAGGAGTGGCCGCGGATCTTCATCACGATCCAGGCATCATCACAAGAGACGTCGTTCCAGGTCACGTTCTCCGTCTGGGACCCGTTCCTACTCGCCCACGCTGTCCGATTCGCCGGAGACTAGGGTGTCTCCGATAGACGATATTAGCACATTTCAGGAGGTTCTCCTGCGTGGTGCGGCGAAGTTGGGCATTGAGGTTGAAGCGCCTACGGCTTCTACCTCGGTAATCTTTGAGACTTTACACAAGAGGCACTTGTCTCGCCCCCTGTTACCTCTGGTGCCGGGGCTCCTTGAGCCCGCCGAACAGCTATTCCTGACGCCGGCGACGGTGAAATCTGTACCTTCCAGGATACTGAAAAAGTACAGGGCTCCGGACTCCGACCCAGCCTTCTTGAGGAAGGACCCGGTGCCGGATTCAGTCATCGTGACTGCTGCTCGGAAACTTCATGCCACCTCACCTGCGTCCACGGTGCCTCCGGACAAGGAGAGCCGGTGGATCGATTCTGCTGGTCGCAAGGCGTGTGGGACATCCGCCTCGTCCATGAAGGCAGCCAGTGACTCGGCTTTGCTGGGACGTTACGACCGGTCCCTTTGGGACTCGATGGAGCAGTTCGCAGACCTCGTCCCTCGAGACCGCAAGGAGGACTTTGTGGAGATCGTCAAGGAGGGGATGTTGGTCTCTAATCAGGCCATCGGCGCCGCAGCAGACATATCGTTGCTGTCCGCGCACGGATATTGCCACGGGATTCACCAGAGACGCCATGCTTGGCTCAGGTTGACATCGTTGAAACCGGAGGCTCAGCAACGCGTGGCGAATCTCCCGTTTTCCGGAGATACCCTCTTCGGGAAGCACGCGGATGATGAGATGGCCAGGATGAAGGCCGAAGCGGAGACCCTGACGGCAGTGGGCCTGGAAAAGCCCAAGGAAAAGAAACCCTTCCGACAGTACCAACGTCGGTTTGGGGCGCAGGGTCGTGGAAGGGGGCAGTCTGCTGGTCAACATCAACAGCGGCAGCAGCAGCAGCAGTACAGGCAGCCCTTCCAGAAGCGGCAGGGTGGTAGAGGTCGTCAACAGTCCTCTACCGCGACCAAGGGCCCGGCCGGGTCCCGTCCCTGAGCTGTTACTTCCCCCTCGTCCGTTACCCGCTCCGGTGGGGGGAAGCGTTCAATTTTTTCTGGCAGAGTGGAGAAAAATTACTCAGGACAAGTGGGTGCTGAATATTGTTTGCAATGGATACAGTCTACGTTTCACCAGCCCTCCTCCATCGATTCCTCCCGTCAGCTCGCAGTATCAACTGCGCGAGCTTCAGACGGAGGCGGACGTTCTGCTACGGAAAAGGGCGATCGAAGACGTACCTCTGTCTCAAAGAGGAAGAGGTCTGTACTCTCGGTTCTTTCTTGTCCGCAAGAAGGACAAAAACGAGTTCAGGCCCATTCTGGATTTGCGGCAGGCAAACAAGTGGATTCGCAGAGAAAAGTTTCGCATGCTGTCGTTGCATCAGATCTACCCTCAGCTGCAACGGGGAGACTGGATGTGTGCCATAGATCTACAGGACGCATACTTCCACGTGCCCATTGCATGCAAACACAGAAAATTTCTGCGCTTTCAAGTCGGCACCAATCACTATCAGTACACGGTGCTACCCTTCGGACTGAAGTCTGCACCAAGGACATTCTCAAAATGTATGGCAGTGGTAGCGGCACACCTGAGGAAGAACAAGGTGTTTGTCTACCCGTACCTGGACGATTGGTTGATCAAAGCCTCCTCCTTCTCGGAAGCTCGAGCACACTTCCAGAAGACGTGCGTTCTCTTGAACAAGCTGGGGTTGCACATCAACATGTCCAAGTCGGTCCCGATTCCGGTGCAGTGCATCCAGTACTTGGGGGCCTCCATCAATACGCTGTCAGCAAGCGTGTCTCCTTCGGAAGAGCGACGTTTATCACTCGTTCGGAAGGCTCAGGCTCTCATGAAAACTCCGTCTACGACTGTGAGGACCGTGTCTTCTCTGCTGGGATCGATGGCCTCTTGCATCTTTCTCACTCCTCACGCACGGCTACAGATGCGACCTCTGCAGGAGTGCTTGGAGGATCAGTGGGACCAGAGGAGAGGTTCTTGGGACGACAGGATACGACTGTCTCTACATGCTCTTCAGTCTCTGAAGTGGTGGTGCTCGAAGGAGAATCTCCTCAGAGGCGTTCCTTTCCACAAGGACATTCCCACACAGACCATCGTGACGGATGCGTCTCTCCAAGGTTGGGGGGCGCATTCCGGAGACCTGCAAATTCAAGGAACGTGGTCCCCGACGGAGTCCACGTACCACATCAATTTCCTGGAACTGAGAGCTGTTCACTTGGCACTGAAGGCCTTTCATCCGTCCTTTCAGACCAACTCTCTGCTTGTTCAGACGGACAACACGACAACGATGTATTACCTCAACAAGCAGGGGGGCTCGAGATCGCGCACTCTGTCGCAGGAGGCGCAGGCGATCTGGCACTGGCTTCTGGCTCGAGGACTGTCGATAACGGCCACCCATCTGCCAGGTGTGCAGAATGTTCAGGCAGACGAACTGAGCAGAATCGTGCAGGAAAACCACGAATGGGTCATAAACGACGAAGTACTAGGAGAAGTCTTCGCAAGGTGGGGAACTCCAGACGTAGATCTGTTTGCCACCGCCGAAAACAGCAAATGCCGAGGCTTCGCCTCCAGGTACTACCAACCAGGGACGCTGGGGAACGCGTTATGGATCAACTGGTCGAACAGCTTTCTGTACGCTTTTCCACCAATTCCCCTGATTCCGGCGGTTCTCATCAAGCTGTCCCAGTCCAGGGCGAGAATGATTCTGATTGCCCCGGAATGGCCCAGACAGTGGTGGTTCACGGACCTGCTTCACCGTTCTCTCCTTCCTCACATGAAGCTGCCGTGCAGGCCGGACCTTCTCACGAAGTTCGGGGGGCGGATGGTGCACCCCAACCTCTCGTCTTTGAGTTTGGCGGCATGGCTCCTGAAATAGTGCAATATGGCCATCTGAATCTCCCAGAGGATTGTATGGGCATACTGAAGGAGGCTAAGCGACCTTCCACTAGGACTTCCTATGCTTACAAGTGGAAGAGGTTCTGCATCTGGTGCAAGTCTAAGAACTATGACCCTACGTCATGCAAGGAAGATGTCATCCTTCCATATCTGCTTCATCTGGCGCAGTCGGGCCTTAATGTCCATTCCATTAAGGTTCATCTGGCTGCTTTGACTGCCTACAGGAAAGGCCCTTCACAGACTTCCTTTTTCCAGATCCCTGTGATCAAAGATTTTTTGGAAGGCTTGAAGAAAGTGTTCCCTCCTGTCAGGCTTCCTTCGCCTTCGTGGGACTTGAATGTGGTGCTGTCCAGATTGATGAAGGAGCCTTTTGAACCCATTCATAAGGCTTCGTTGCAGCACCTGTCCTGGAAGGCGGCGTTCCTAGTGGCCATTACATCGGCCCGCAGGGTGAGTGAGATTCAGGCATTGTGTTGCCAGGAACCTTATACTGTATTTCATAATGCTAAAGTTGTTATGCGTACTCACCCTAAGTTTCTTCCCAAGGTTGTTTCTGATTTTCATATCAATCAGACTATCACTTTGCCTACGTTCTTTCAGAACCCTTCATCTCCAGCGTCAAGGTCTTTGCATTCCCTGGATGTGCGGAGGGTGCTGAAGTTTTATCTTGATAAGACTAAAGATGTTCGTAGGTCAGACCAATTGTTCATCAATTATGGCTCAGTCAGGACTGGTCTTGCTACCTCTAAACAGTCCATCTCGAGGTGGATTGTGTCCTGCATACAGTTGTGTTACTACAAAGCTAATAAGACCTTAGGGGGCAAACCTAAGGCTCATTCCACCAGGGGCAAGGCTGCTACGACAGCTATGCTCCGTAATGTTCCCATTGCAGAGATCTGCAAGGCGGCCACTTGGAAGTCGGTCCATACCTTTGCTAAGCATTACTGCCTGGACTCTGATGCCAGGGCAGATGCTCAGGTTGGGCAGGCTTCGCTGCGGAATCTGTTCGCGCAGTAGTGGCGTTATTTTACTCTCCACCGCCGCTTGGTGTGGGGATGGGCTTGCCATTCTATTCACTAGATTATGACTATACACAGAGATCCCCTACTACAGAAGGAGTAGTTTCTGTCCTGTAACTCCAGTTCTGTAGTAGGGGTATCTCTGTTATAGTCATAAGCGCCCTCCCGCCTCCCCGGTGGAGTGTTGTTCATGATCATAATGCTACAGGTCTGGCGTTTTTCTACGCCTTCGAAAAGAACTGAGGCTAAGTTGGACCTGCTATGCATTCTGGGATACTGAGAGAAGGTTCTGGAAGGTTCTCTTAAAGGCACAGTATCCTAATTAAGCCACATAATGGCAGCCTATGGGGCTTGTCTGTCCAGGTTCTTCTCTCTATCATTCCTGAGGGATTTTGCTGTTAAGCAAGGGAAATCTGTACAGGCTTTGCTGTTTTGTGGATTTTATGGTGGAAATTTCTAGTTGAAGTACTGGACAGTGTAGCCTTTTGGCTGCATTATCTGTCTTTAAATTCTCTCTTAAGTGTCTATGCATTTTCTGCATTTTTTGACACTGTAAGAGATTATTTTTGATTGCTCCGGGGTCCACGCACATGGGCGGGACTATTCACTAGATTATGACTATAACAGAGATACCCCTACTACAGAACTGGAGTTACAGGACAGAAACTACTCCTTCTTCATCTAATTCAATGCCATCTCGCGTCCATTTATCCCTCAGACCAACTAGAAGGTCTACTCTA
Organism: Lissotriton helveticus; assembly: GCF_964261635.1. NCBI lineage: Eukaryota > Metazoa > Chordata > Amphibia > Caudata > Salamandridae > Lissotriton > Lissotriton helveticus. Next base: position 820,963,051 of record NC_136073.1, on the reverse strand, counting down.
TTGTTTATACATTTTTTATAGATTAGGGAGATAGTGCTGTCAGGTGAGTATCCATCTAAGATTCTATCTTCTAGTGGCGAGGCCTCCGGTATCTCCTCCACCCCCGGAAATGCCGATTTGAATGCGTGACTCACTTGTGCATATCAGAAGTACTCCGAGTTACTCAACTTGTACTCAGTTTGCAGTTCACGAAAGGATTTAACCCGTCCCCTAATCCAGATATCTCCAACAGTAGAGATTCCTATCAGGTCCCATTTGTCAAAACCCTTAGTGTTCCAGAGTTTGCCCAATTTCTCTGATCCAAACAGCGGGGTTGCTAGGGTAAGGCGGTCTCTCCAGCCCAATGAACTAGTAGCATCATGCCATATTCGCGTCGCTACCCTAGTTGGCCCTGTCAAATTTTTCACAACAGATCTGCTATACAAAGCCCTGGTATAATTACCCTCAGGGAGTAACCATTTATCCATTGCGAACCCCGGGTCGGTCGCCTGCCCGTAAGTACCATGGTTTATGGCTCCCAACTGCGAGGCCCAATAATATCTCTTAATGTCAGGGAGGGCTATACCTCCATCGTACCAAGGGAGCGTTAATTTGATAGTGCTATACGAGGTCTACCGTCCCACAAAAGGCTGCGCTGCACTCCCTCAATTTCCCGAAAATAACTGGCCTGCACTACATCCAGCGTATTTTGAAGGGCATATAAAAAACGGGGCAAGGACATCATTTTGAAGAGGGCCGCTCGACCCAATAGTGAGAGCGGGAGCCTCTTCCATCCGGCTACGTCACTCCGCAACCTGAGTAGCAGAGGAAGAAGATTTCTATCATATCTGACTTTAGGGTCCATTGAGATATAAATCCCGAGATATTTAAACCCTTCCGTAGAGATCTGTATCGGGCAGTCTCGCGGGGGGATAGGGGCCTCACCACTCAGAACAAACAGGATTTCGCCCAATTTATCACAAGACCCGAGTTTCTACTGAAGGAGGCCAAAACTTCGCACACTACAATGAGGGATTTTCTGGGCGAAGTCAAATAAAGTAAAATGTCATCCGCGTACAAAGAGATGCGATCTTCAAACTGTGGGGACCACCTAATACCTCTAATCGAAGGCTCCCAACGGATCCAAGCCGCCAGAGGCTCGAGAGCCAATGAAAACAGAAGGGGAGACAACGAACAACCCTGTCTAGTGCCTCGCCCCAGACAAAACGGCGCCGAGACTCTATTATTAACCACGACCTGAGCGAGAGGCTCGGTATATAACAGACTCACCCAGTTGATAAACTCAGGACCAAAACCAAACTTTGCCAAGACAGCCCATAAATACGGCCGTTCCACGGTATCAAAGGCCATAGTTGCATCCAACGACGCATCTACGGCTGGCTCCTGTAAGGTGTGTGCCCTGGCCAAAACTCCATGCAACCGGCGTAAATTCAAAGCCGTGTTCCTATGCGGGATAAATCCCGACTGATCGGGATGTACGAGTTCACCAATCACTTTGACTATCCTATTCGATAACAGTTTGGCTAGTATCTTAGGTTCCGCATTCAACAGTGAGATTGGCCTGTATGAAGTACAGCTGGATCTTGGCTTCCCTTCTTTAATTATCACTACAATAGTGGCTACTCTTTGATCATATGGCAGTATACCACGTTCTCGAGCCTCAACAAACATATCTCTGATATAAGGGGCAACCCTGTCTGGTCGGAGTTTGTACAATTCAATCAGGATTCCGTTAGGACCCATGGCTTTACCCGAGTTTAATGAACGGATTGCAAGGGCGACCTCATCGGCGGTAAGCTTACTATCCATAAATTCACTATCTTCCTTAGAGAGGCACAGGAGTTGAATATCTCTCAATAAAGGGCGAGAATCCTCCTCAGGTCGGCCCGACACAGAAGTATAAACGGTCCGAAAGTAATTCGCAAACCCTTCCACAATTCCATGAGGATCTGTTATACGCTCTCCCTCCGCAGTCTCGATTTCAGGCACTACACGATCAGCTCTATCTTTCCTATCCAGCCACGCTATCAACTTTCCTGCCTTGTCCCTGGCGTCATACAGCCGACCCTGCAGCTTCCTACTCAAAGCTCTCGCACCTTCCGTGACCAGCGTTTTATATTCGAGCTGCTTCAATTGTAGAATGTGGAGCCGAGCACGGGACACCTCCTGTTCCAATTCGGTTTCTATGTTTGCAATTTCAGATTCCACTCTCACTACCTCTTCATCTTTCTGTCTTTTAACTCCTGCAATAAGCGATAAGGCCTGGCCCCTTACAACTGCCTTAAACGCCTCCCAAAGCGAGATGGATGACAATACTGAGCCCTCGTTTTCTCGAAAATAATTTTCCAACGCCTTTAACAGGTCTCGTCGAACTATAGGATTGCGCAGATACCAGGGGTTAATTGTGGCCACCCTGCCTCCCATCCCGGGGGTGGATGACATATTTAAGGATCCTGTTCGGGCACATATTCTCACCCCAGGATACACAAAAAGTATAGATCTGCACCATCAGACCCAGTTTTCATCAAGGGCCAGTTTCCCTTAGATTTGTTAGTAGTTTCTAATGCCTGTAAATAGGCCAATTCTCAAACGTCAGGAGATGCTCCACCTCCGGTCAAAGAGGTTGATAGATGCCTCCGGGAAAGGAGTAGCCTCACAAGCTGCAAATTTCTTGCGCATTTCCAACACCCAAGCCCTTTTAGCCAGGTACGATAGGGCACATTGGGTCAAAATGGAGCAGTTGCTTCCTGCCTGATGAGCACAAGTCCAAAGCTCAAGACCTAGTGCAAGAGGGAAAGCTCATCTCTAACAACTCTATTAGGTGCGTGTTGGATGGGGTTGTCACTGCGGCTAGAGCCGTCAACACCAGCGTGCTACTAAGAAGGCATGCATGGTTAGGAATTTCTGGCTTTAAACCAGAAGTTCAAGATTCTATTCTTAACACGCCATTTGATGAACAACACCTCTTTGTTCCTGTTGTAGACACATCCTTTAGAAAGGATGAAAAAGGACACAGACATGGCAAAATCTATGGGAGCTCTACAGTCCCCATCTAGCCGTGGTTCCTTTTAACGCGCTCCTTCTATCGTGAGGGGTCAAGGAATACCTCCTCAGACCCTACCTTCACACCATACTAGAGCAACAATCAGCCCTCTGCTTCCAAGGGTTTCTTCAGAGGGTGCTACAGAGGCAACAATGGCAAAGGTATAGGTTCCATCACACGCACCTCCCCCTCCAATACGAAACAGTGACCACCCCCCAAAATCATTTAACATCTGTTAGGGGCATCTTTCGCAATTCCTACCCGCCTGGCAATCAACTACAGACAAATGAGTGCTAGGAATTATCTGCTCTGGTTATTGCCTGGAGCTTACCAACGATCCTCCAAACATTCCTCCACGTTCACACAAAATGTCACCAGACCATTTACACCTCCTCAAACAAGGTTCAATCTCTCCTTTTGAAGAGAGCCATTGAGCCCGTACATTACAATATCAGGGGTCGGGCGTATACTCCCTGTATTTTCTCATACCCAAAAAGGACGGTTCTCTCAGACCTATTTTAGACCTCCGAGAATTAAACTTTACATACAATCCGACTACTTTCACATGGTGACGCTTCAGCAAGTGCTCCCACTGTTACAACAAGGCGATTTTATGTCTACTCTAGACTTAAAGAATCTGTATTTCCACATTCCCATACATCCCGCTCATGGCAAATTGTAGCGGGCAGCATTACCAGTTCAAGGTACTCCCATTCGGAGTCACCACTACTCCCAGAGTCTTTACGAAATGTCTGGCAGTAGTTGCTGCTCACCTACGAAGACAACACATTCATGTCTTCCCGTACTTGGACAACTGGCTTATCAAAGCCAGTACGTACCCAAAGTTTCTCCACCACACTCACATAACACTGCAGTTACAGCACCGTCTGGGGTTCACAGTCAATGTGTTGAAATCGCATCTTCAACCTTCCAACACTCAAAACTATCTGGGAGCCACTTTAGATACTCAGAAATCTGTCTTTCCCCAATACAGCCAGAATTCGCAATATCCAGGCTTTGATTCCTCAGTTTCAGCCCACTCACTCACTACCAGCTCTAGTGTATATGCAGCTGCTGGGAATGAAAGCCTCTTGCCTCATGATTGTTCCCCATGCCAAACTTTACATGCATCCCCTACAGGAATGCGTAGCGCACCAATGGAGCCAGTCTCAGGGTCTCTTAACTGATCTAGTGTTGGTAAACAGCCGTACTCCCTGCTCTCTGCAGTGGTAGAACCCACAACATTTGTCAAAAGGACCGCCCTTCAGGGACCCTGTTCCACAGACAATAATAACAGCAGACGGGTCGCTCACTGATTGGGGAGCTCATCTCCAAATAAACACAATTCAAGGCTTGTTAAGTCAAAAACAAAAAGCTCTCCACATAAGTAATCTGTACCTGCTAGCTGTGTTTCTAGTGCCCAAAGCCTTTCAAATTCGCCTTGTAGCAAAGCTGTCCTAGTTCACACCGACAACATTGACGGCTATGTATTATACAGGTGGGGGGACACTCTCTCCAACTGTAACCCTAGTTCAAGGCATTTGGAAATGGGCCACCACAATATCTCCTAGCAGAACATCTCCCAGGAGTAAAGAATCGGATTGCTGACTTTCTCACCAGACAGAGGCAGGAAATCCACAAGTGGGAATTTAACCCTCAAGTTCTCCTCCCCTACTTTCAAGGAATCTCTAAAACTGGCAAAATGTATCTCTTATTTATCAAAGCTTTTAGGGAAGGACTAAAAAGAGTTATACCACCAAGCCTTCCACATGTCCCAGTGTGGAATCTCAACATAGTCCTCACACGTTTAATGGGCCCACCTTTTGAACATATACATAAATGTGAACTGCAATTTCTCTCGTGGAAAATCACTTTTTTCATTGCAGTCACTTCACAGAGGAGAGTGGGTGAGCTACAGGCACTAACCATAGAAGAACCTTTTTTCCAGCTTCACAGAGACAAAGTGGTTCTTCGCGCTAACCCTACATTTCTACGTAAAGTAGTTTCTGCCTTTCACATCAATCAATCTGTTGAGTTACGAGTGTTCTTTCCTCAACCAGATTCAGTGGCGGTACGAGCTCTAGACGCTTTAGATGTCAGAAGAGCCCTCTTATACTACATAGAAAAAACAAAGTCATTCAGTAAGACTAAACTACTTTTTGTTGCTTTTGCTCCACCTCACAAGGGCAATCCTATATCCAAATCCAGTATTTCTAGACGGATTGTTAAATGTATTTAGACTTGTGCAAAAGCAAAGAGAACTTTAACAATACCCACTAGAGCGCATTCCTCTCACAAAATAGGGGCTACTATGGCTTTCTTAGGAAACATCCCCATAGTTAACTTTTGTAAGGCTGCAACATGGGCTACACTGCACTCATTCACAATGCACTATTGGGTAGATGTGTTCGAGAGACCACAAGCTAACGTGGGCCAGGCAGTACTTAAAACACTTTTTCAGACAACTGCAACTGCTACAAGTTAGCCACCGCTTTGGGAGAACGCTGCTGTATAGTCTGTGCAAAGCATGTGATCTACAGCTCTCATACCTTGAACGGATAATGTTACTGACCCAGTAAGCATCTGTTCTTGGCATTTAGAGCTGTAGATTCCCATGTGCCCACCCGCTTCCCCAGGTACCTGTACCTGTTGCAGTTCTCTCTTACTTTATATACATATGCATAGACATCTCTAATCTACTCTTACTAACTCAATTCTCACCCTCTACGGTGAAACAATCTAACAATGGAGTTGATGCCCATGCGCACTATCACCGAAAGGAAGAGTCACCTACCTCATGACTGGAAAGACTTCTTCGAAGAAAAACAACTTGCAAACATCCGGACCCAACACTACATGGCAGGAGTATGCAAAGCATGTGAATCTACAGCTCTACATGCCAAGATTAGATGCTTACTGGGTAAGTAACATTATCTGTTCTCCTACTTTAGTATCTTTCATAGATTCACCACCTGACTTCTAGGAATTATTTTAAATTGTGAATCTTTCAAAGCTCTAATGCTGAAGAGGAAGGCTACTTTCCTGTAACCCTGGGTGGTAAAATCCGCTCCGCTCGCAGAGTTTGCGGATTTTTGGCAACTCCGCATTCGTGTAGAACGCGAAGTTACCGACAACTCCGCGATCCGCGGCGAAGCGGAGTTTTTCCCTTGTTCACGTTTTCAAAATGCGTTTTCGCGCGCACTGTAGTGACTTACCGGGATCCCTGCCTTCGCCGACGAGTTTTCCTAGCCATTCACGTGTGCCACGAGAATTTGGTAGCCGGCCGCGCAGTCCCACGAGAGTGTGCGATCGCGAACATGTCATTCGGATGCCCCATCGGACATCCAGCAGAAGTTTGGTGAAGCTCGCAATGCCTTGCCCATTGGCGACCGCATGGGCAAGTTCCCAAGATATTTCACCCCGAGCATGCAAACAGCGTCCCGAACCCGCAGTATGCGTTCCCGACCAGGAAAAACGCATCGCGAACGGGCAGAACAAGCAACTCCGCGTGGTCACGAAATTCCACGTAGCTTGCGGAGTTTTTTTACCACTACGCTGAGATCCGCGTATCGCGGCTCCACAATCTCCGCCCAGGCCTACTTTCCTGTAACTATAGTGCTGGTATCTTTTTGTAGATTCACATGCTTGAATTATACCCAGTCTTCTGGCCGGGAAGCTCCTACTTTTACGTGAGAGAACAATTCAAACATGAATCTATGAATGTTCCAGCAATGGATAATCAAAAGTGATATAATGCGAGGGATTCTTAAGGCTTGAATTTAGTTTATGTTCTTGCCAAGATTTCTCCTGTAGATTAATCTGATTAGAAATGTTTTGCTTGGGTTTATTGAGCTGTAATATATGTTACCAAATGCTTTAGGCTCTTGATTGTACTTGGGATGCTGAATCAAAGTTCAAAGAGGAAATTTTTTTATAATTTAAGTAGGGCCGGTGGATTGTAAAAGGATGACCCCATGTTGAAGTTTAGGGAGAAACTGCTAGTAGTTTTTGTTTGATCTTAGTTTGAGCGTTTGTACTATTGAGCAACTGCTTGTGCATGGAGTAGGCAGAAAAAAGATTCATTAGTTGGTGATCTGAGTGGGGTGGAATTTGAAGCAGTGCAAAGGACGAGTGCTTCCATATTTACTTGAATACTTTTCATCGTCTCGCAAGTCACATATCCTATTTTATTGATTCATTAATATCACCTCATTTTTCCCTTGCAGTATTGCTGTCCCGACCTGGTTGATTTCATGAAGCAAGGAAAGACCCCTGAGTCGGAGTTATCAATGCACCCTCTGAAACCCCCATCACCTGAGAAGACAGTACCTGTGACTCGGCCAACCTCCACCACACCCGGGACTGTGACGCCTGTATCTTTGAAGGCGGTAGACAGTGCTGAAAGTGACAGTTCTCAGAGCAAGCTTATTATGCTTGTGGATGACTTCTACTATGGCCGTGATGATGGCAAATCCAGTCTGCTCTGCAACTATCCAAAGATTTCTACCTCCTTCCGCTGTCCTCACTGCACAAAGAGGCTAAAAAATAACATAAGGTAAAAAATATATATTTCTGATTTATACTTCTACCTGGAGACTCCTCATCTGTAGAACAAAAACCAGATGATGCTTGATGTTCTTTGTGCCTGGGCACAAAACCATGTTTGGTTTGGCTGCCATCTGGTTCGTATGCAAGTAGGCTCAGTTTCAGCATATCACACCTGACCTTTGAGCCCTTTCTGCGTTCTCTTTCATAACACGTTGCTGATTGCTGACTACTCGTACCGTATCCGTGAAAGACCATTGAATCCTTAATAATTGGTCGCTGTCGAGCGGCGTCGGTGCCTAGCCACCTTTGATTGCAGGCGACATTTCCACATGGGGCATCAATCCAAGAATTGACCGTGGCTGATGGAACACACACCATTCGAATACCTTCCTCAATGCCACACAAAATATCTGTTGACCCCCCACAATGAGGTTTGTAATAATTGTTTCCTGATCACTACAATGCTAATTCCCTGTTGAGATCCACACCCTGCGAAAAAACACCAGTGGTTGGGGTACGGGGGAGGCTCCTCTTCTTGACAAGGAGAGTAAAAAGATTGACCCAGCAGGTAAGAGGATGGCACTAGAACCACCGCGCATCGGCTCTTTTCTAACTCCATTGGCCAGCTTTCCCAATATCACAGGGTGCATTGGGATGAGATGGAGGAACACCTCAAATACCATGTTGAACAGTATAAACAGCATAGACAAGAGCTGGTTAAGGAAGGCAGAACCATCTCAAATGCCACCATCCGCTGCTCTCTTGATTCCGCTAACACTGCGGCCAGGGAAGTTAATACCAGCATCCTGGTCAGGCGTCATCCCTGGCTCTGTGTTTCTGGCCTTAAGCCAGAAGTACAACAGCATCTGGTGAACCTTCCTTTTAATTCTGAACACCTCTGCGGACTGCTGGTAGATCACATGCTTGGAAAGTAAAAAAAATATAGACATACACAGCCAAGGTGATGGATGCCGTTCAGACATTGTTTCGCAGATCACAGTAAAAGGGAGTGGGGGAAGCTGGGTCTTTATATAGTCTTAGGATTATCAGATTGTTAGACATCTGCTGTATGCACACAGTCAATAATGGTACATACGACTCAATAAGGAGATCCATTCCAATTTTTAGAAAATAATACATACCATACAGAATCGGGTGCCCTGTTGAAATCCATGGGGATTGATCCGGTCAAAAGAGGCTGCAAGCTGGGACTCTGAGATCAGTGTGGCTGAACCAGCAACGGGGCTCAAGTCTCCTAATGCTCAGCGACGTGGAGACACCTCTGGTCTTCTTCTTCATAGGCCGGGTGCGGAGGTGTCCTGAGGTGTTGGGTATTTGACACTGGTGACACTTGCGGTACAGGGGGCCTGCACAAAGAGTCTGCAGGTGCTGTTGGGAAGTCCACAGTTCGCAAACCCAAGGTAGGCTTCAGCTCTGGAGTGCCGGGGGACCACGCTGAACGTTGGGCCACTTTAACTCTGACTAGGGGGCATGGGGTGCAGTGCTGCTTTCCGGTGTCAGGTTTTTGGCAGTCCGGAGTCTTCGCAGCACCACTGGGGGGGGCCTATTGGATGCATGGGAGCAGCTCTGCTACTCCACAGGTGTTCCTAGGTCTTGGGTGAAGGCAGGCAGTCCTTCCAGGATTTTGGAGGCACAAGCAGCTGCAGGATGATTAGTCTTTGGCGCAATGGTTGAGGAAAGCAGGCAGGCCGGCAGTGTTGGTGCCTAGTCAGTTGCTGGTCTTCTGTTCTTGATTTTGCGACTCTTCAGTGTCAGTCTTCTTTAGGTTGGCTGGATCTCCTTTCTTAGTGCTTGGGGCTCCCATGAATACTAGATTTGGGGGCTTTAGGGGAGTGTTGGGTAGTAGCCACTGGGCTACTGACACCCTCGATACGACCACTTCCTGTGGGAAGTGGGCATAACCCTGTCCCAGAGTTTCTAATTCTGCCAATATGGCAGACTCCTAATTTTCGTGTCCACATCAGGTTAGCACACCTATGGGGTGGAACTATCTGGAGGGTAAACGCGCCTCTCCGACTACAAAATTTCCTGTCAGTCAGGCACCAATTATGTCCAGGCATGAGAAGTTTGGCACCCCTTCGCCTCTGAGGAAAGACAGATTTGCATACTAAAGGCGGTGGGCTTTCAGAAACTCCATGCCTTGGAATGCCAATTTACATGTCATCCTGCTGAAAGGGGTGTAAAACACACTACCGGAGCCAGCTTTGTTCCTGGCCCCCTGAGCGCTTGGGCTCTCACCCCTGGGGTGTCAGAAACTCATCTGTGGTGGCAGGCTGTTCAGAACTAGTCAGCCAGCAAACTAGTAGTTGGTAGGTTTCAGGGCTACATCTAAGGTGCTTTCTGAGTGCCTGTATTAATAAACCCGTCACTGGAATCAGTGTGAGATCATCAATACAAGATGTTTGAGACCAAATATCTTTGGTTTCAGTGGAGCCATCACGTAGCTTTGGAACCGGTTTTTGACCAGCACATAATCTTAAAATGGCTTCCCTGGTCAATTGTACTGACAGTAAGTGAACTGGCTGGACGCACAGGGGGATATCTGCTCATGCAAATAGGTCCACACATGTAGTATAGTGAACCCTGCCTTAGGGATGTAAGGGCTGCTGTAGGTGTGACTTATCTATACTGCTTGCAGGCTCTGCAGGCATGGCACACAGGGCTTTGTGCCATGTCGTATTTTATTTGTGTCTTCACCAAGACATGCAGCCTGCAATGGCAGTCTACATTTGTTTGGTGAGGGGTCCCTTATGGCGGCACAATCCATGCTGCTGCTCTCAGGGGCCCTCTTTAGCTTCGGTGCCCTAGGTACCTGAGGAACCACTTTCTAAGGACTTACAGGGGATGCTAAAGGTATTGCCATTTGGGGAAACAATTGTACAGTTTAGGGTTAGAGATCTGGCACTGGGGACCTGAACATCCTGCCCCCAGCGCTTCAGCAGGCCCCCTCCGAGCTCTGCTTTAAGCGGATGATGAAGACCTGGCTTTTCACCCAATCGTGCTAGGCGCTAATACTCTAGTCCTCATGGTCAAACCTGTTCTTTTTAGCGCCGGGACACCTCCTTGTGAGGTAGCTGTTCGCGCTTTATAAAATGCCGTATTATTATTATTATTATTATTTTTATTATTATTATACACCCTCCAACAAGTCAAAGAGGATATTCTACAAATCAAAAAAGATATCCACGCAATCAAAGACCTTCTCTCCTCACAGCCCAGTCTACCTCCCACCATCCCACTACCCTACAAACGACGCACCCTCCCTACATACCCTTGCCTCCGCCGACACCCGCGCTGGCCGACTATCCCCGTTCGCAATAACTCCCACCGCCCCCGTCGTGTCCTCAACCCATTGTCGGACCGCGACCTATGCTCTCTCCTACGCTCTTATGGCCCAGGTCCGGTAAAACGCATATTCAACACACACATCCCCATACCCACAATTCTTACAAACCCTCTGAGGCTCCCAACACTCAACAACAGAGGTTCCGTCCCTAACAAACTTAGAAAAGTTCCCCTTACACTAGAAAGCTCGACCACCCTTCTCTCTCCCAAACTCAAATGCATCCTACTAAACTGCAGATCGGCCCAGAGACACTCCTCCGACATCGCTGATCTCGTCTCAGCTATGGATCTGGACCTAGCCTTTCTAACGGAAACGTGGCTCACTGAAGCCTCTACCCCGATTATGGACATACTAGTCCCCCCCAATTATCACATCATTAGGCTGGACCGGTCTCCTGGCAAGACGGGCGGGGGAATTGCATGCATTTTTAGGAGCAACCTCTCCGTTACTAAAGTCACCTCCCCCTCCCTTTCCTCCTGTGAACTCCTCTGCCTCGACATCACCAGCGAGGGCAAACAAGTTTGTACTTTACATCTCATCTGTCACCCGCCTGGTGACAATCTCATTTTCACCCAACAACTCATGGACATGATCACTTCCAATGCCGGTCGGCAGACCACCCAAGTCTACCTGGGTGACTTCAATCTCCACTGGAACGATCAGAAAGACACAGTGGTGAATAGTCTCAAAACTTTCCTTAATGCGCTTGACCTCACCCAAATATGCGATAGACCAACACACGACAAAGGCTTGATACTCGATCTCATCATTGCCAAAGAGAACTCTACACAACTGGAGGCGATTCTACCCTGCGATTGGTCTGATCACCACATTATCACCTTCTTTATCAATGAAAAAGTTAAACCTAACCTGGCTCAACCAATCAAATCCAAAACATGGAAAAGGGACATGAAGAATCTTAACCCCTCTACCCTGCCTCCCCACATCGGCAATCTCCTCCTTCCCCCTTCAGGTGCCTCGGATGTTCAATCACTGATTGACCACTACCTTGACTCTATGAACACAATAGTCAATGAAGTCGCCCCTCTGCAACTGAAGAGTCTCCACCAAAATTTCTAACCCCTGGTATGATGATAGACTCAATGACGACAAGCGTACTATGCGAATGGCAGAGCGCACCTGGAGATCGGACCCTTCAGCACTGCACCTCAAAAGGCTTAAGAACAAGAGAAATGCCTACTTCAGGAAAATAAAGCGCACAAAGTCGGACTTCTTTAGCCGCCAGTTGGACCAAGCTAAAAACAGGCCAAGAAAACTGTTCGAACTAATCAAGACCCAAACAAAGGCACAACCCTTACAATCAAACAGCACAACAAGGGACACCCCACACTGTGAAGCCTTCTCTGCTTTCTTTAAGCTAAAGACTGACAACATAAGAAATGACCTCATCATGGATGTAAGCCGATTCCCCAACCACACCAGAATGGCTAACACTCAACCTAAAAACAAGGCATCTTGGCTGTACTTCGATACCTATTCGGAAGAAGCAATACACAAACTGCTCTGCACCTTGAAGCCCTCTAATCACCTCACAGACCCTCTACCTGCTAATGCTGTAAAAGACTTCATCCCCTTGCTCCTCCCTCTCTGGACCAAAATCATCAACAGCTCCTTGCAACAAGGCCTCATTCCAGACTCCCTCAAGGTGGGGCAAGTCACGCCTATACTCAAGAAACCTACAGCTGATCCGTCTGACCTAAACTATTATCGGCCCATCACCAATATCCCCACCCTGGCCAAGCTGCTGGAGAAATGTGTCCAACTCCAACTAACAAAACACATTGACCAATTTGACCTCCTCAACCCTCATCAATCAGGCTTCCGAGCGAAACATAGCACGGAAACAGCTATGACACACATAATTGATGACGCCCTCCAAATTCTTGATAGCAATGAGTCCTGCCTCCTCATCCTTCTCGACCTCTCGTCAGCATTTGACACGGTCAAACATGAGAACTTGCTGGAGCTGCTGAGCACTAGAATGGGTCTATCGGGAACTGTTCTCAAATGGTTTTCGTCCTTCCTTCACAACCGGTCTCAGATGTTCAAGATTGATAATGTGCTATCTACACCTGTGCCTGCAGATCTAGGTGTTCCACAAGGATCCTCCCTCTCCCCCACACTGTTCAACCTCGTCATGGACCCGCTTGCCACCTTGCTCCAAGCTTCCAATGTCCAATTCCATATGTACGCCGACGACACACAACTTTACCTAAAGCTACAATCCCCGGATGATATCAAACATCTGAATTCCACGCTTATGAACACTCAATCTTGGCTGGCCGATAATCACCTCAAACTAAATGCTCTGAAAACTGAGTTCCTACTCATCTCACCCCCGGCGAAAATTTCCACCACCCAAACCTGGCTCAACAACCTAACAGCACTCAATGTCCAACCTACCATAGTGGACTCGGCGAAATCCCTAGGCATCACACTCGACGCCAAGCTCAACATGCAGCAGCACGTTAGCAAAGCCACAAAAGCAGCTAATTTCCAAATCAACACACTGAGGAAAATTAAACCCTTCCTCCCTGCCGAAGACTTCCAAACTGCTGTACAAGCTTTAGTCATCCCTCGAATAGACTACGGAATTGTGGCCCTCAGCGGACTCCCGCTATCCACAACAGCACCCTTAAGAGCCTCCCTGAACGCTGCCGCGAGACTCATTACTGGCTCAAGAAAGCATTCGCATATATCCCCAGACTTAAAGTCTCTAAAATGGCTGCCTTTTGAAGCCAGAATACAGCTAAAAATTGCAGTTATGACACACGCGGCCGTGCACCACAATGCACCCAACTACCTCGCTCAAAAGTTGTCTATATCAGGAGGTTCGAGATCCAATAGGAGTACAAAAAATCTACTTCTGAAACCTCGTAGATTCCGGAAAGAGAAAACATACAAGCGCTCCTTCTCAGGAATGGCACCCAGGATCTGGAATGCGCTCCCTCCTGAAACCAGGCTTATCTCCTCCACTGCACTCTTCAAGAAAGAGGTGAAAACCATCCTTCTGGCCAAGATCTCCTGAACCTTATAGGTGTTGGATCAGAGACTCTACATTGCTCTGTATCACTGTTCACCTTGTCCTTTGGCATTATACTTCTACTGGATGGGGGCACTACTACGATACTCTCTTACTTCCGACCAATATATGATACACGTTGGTTTACTGATCCACTCTCCCGATGCCCTCACTCATTGTTCTCTCTATACTAAAACATTGGTATAAGCCATCCACACACCCAAGGGGTACCTGAACACCTCTGTAGTGGGATAAATTACTTGTGCTGTCTTACATTACTTCTTTACCTGATTGTATATTGATATGTTTTATGTATGTTATTATTATCCTTGTTATTACCATGTTATTGACTATTATACTGCTCCCATTATCTCTGTTGATTCCTACTGCCCCTACCCTGTCTTTGTGAAGCGCTCTGATATCTGTAAGGATCCTGTTCGCGCTATATAAAACTTTGAATAAATAAATAAAATAAATAAATAAATAAAATAAATTATTAGCAGGAACCCAGTGCAGATTCAGGCGAAGATGCATCAGTCAGGCAAAAAGTGGGGTGTAATCATGCTAAAATGGGGACTTTCCTACAGGGGACTGTAAGACAACTTCATCACACTCTACTCTCCTGCCTCCTACTAAAATCAACAGCAACAATGCCTCAAACAGTCAACACAGAGGTATTCAAGGGTAAATTACAGAGGCAACATCACCAGAGGAGGCTCGGTCAAAAGGAGCCATTTCCTCCAAGCAGTGACTCTCTTCCACTCCGCACCCCCTCCGGATCACATGACTACTGGATTTCTCCGGCGTTGGGAAGAGATCACCTACGACCAATGGGTCCTCTCCATTGTAAGTCACTGTTACTGCCTGGAGCACTCCGTAACCCACAGCAAACATCCCACCCCACAGACACTTTCTCCCCACAGAACATCAGCACCACCTTCAGGATGAGGTTATGTCGTTCATCCACAAATGGATTATAGAACTAGTACCAGTGCAACATGACAGCAAGGTAGTAAACTCCCCTGTACCTTATTCCCAAAAAGGAAGGGTCTCTAAAGCTACTTCTTGACATGAGCCCACTCACCAAGCATATCATCTCACAAAATGTCTACATGGTCACTCTGCAGAATGTCATCCCTCAGCTGTAGCAAAGCGACTTCATGACCAGTCTCGAACTGAAGGACCCAAATTTTCATATGCTCATCGCCGCTACCTATGTTTCACAGTAAGTGGTCAGCACTATGAATTAAGTGTTGCCATTCGGGGTCACGGCTGTCCACAGAGTATATAAAAAATGCATTGCCTTGGTCGCCGCCCAACTCCGAAGGAGTGGCATTCACGTAATCCCTTATTTACATGATTGGCTGATCAAGAGTACAAACAAACAGCAGTGTCTCTCTCATACCCATACCGCTATGTCCCTCTTCCACAATTTGGGCTACACTATAAATAACATCTTGTCCCTTTAGCTGCTTGAGATATAACTCTTTCTGGGATCTGTTGTCAATACAGTCACCAGCAAGGATTATCCCAGTCAGCCAAGAGTGCAAGCGTTCCAGCAGTTAATGCCTCTTTTTCAGCCTAATCGTCAATTGGCATTCAAATCAGTTATTCACTTTCTTGGAATCATGGCCTCTTGCATAGCCGTAGCTCCCCACACTAGGTTTCACATGTGTCTGATCCAGCAGTGGTCACAAGCATAGTGTCACTTGGAGTATCTAGTCTTCACACAGGCCTGCATCCATCACTCTCTGCAGTGGTACAACAGTCTGTTGCAGGGCCAATCCATCATAGACTCTATGGGCGGCTCGCTCTCTGATGGGCATCTTCAGCAGCTGACTATTCAGGGCATGTGTTGCCGCAAAGGGGCTGCCACATCAGTTACCTCTAGCTCATGGTCATCCAACAAGCTCTCAAGGCTTTCGTTCCCCAGGTTCAGCACGAAGTACCATCTATAAAAACATGACCGCCATGTATTGTCTCCAAAAGCATAGTGGCACTCCCATAACCCAGCTATCAGCGTTAGCACAAATCATTTGGCACTTCAACACTGACTGCATCTACTGGCAAAGTACCTTCCAGCAGTGGACAACTTCTAAGCACATAGACCTACTTAAACCTGCAGTTCAGAATATTGCCTGCTGCCTCCATTTCCAGAAATCAGGCCTAGCCTATACTTCCATAAACCTTCACTTGCGGCCTACATGCAGAACAGGGAATACTCTTCTTTATTCAGAATCCCTATAATCCAGTCCTTCATGGAAGGATTTAAGCAGGTTATACTACCCCTGTACCCCATTAGACTGCCTGGAACCTTAATAATTTCCTTACCTGACTCATGGGGCCCTCCTTTTGAACCACTACATTCATGTCCATTTCAATTATTTTCCTGGACCGTTGCTTTCCTTATCTCTCTCGCATCTTTAAGGCACGTTAGCAAATTGCAGTCCCTTGCCTTGGAGTAGCCTTTCTTTCAGTTTCATAATAACAGAATTGTCTTTAGAACCAACCCTCCTTTCCTTCCTAAATTGGGAGCCCAATTCCATCTCAGTTCAACCATTGAACTCCTGTCTTCTTTCCATAGCCAGACTGTGTGGCATGGTTAACCAGCAAGAGTTGGCCAAGCTGTCCTACAAACTATTTCAGTATTCTGTAACATCCTCTGGCTAACACCACTTAGGGGAGTACTGTTTTACAGTCTATACAGAACATTTGCACCTACAGCCACAGATGCTACGAACAGAATATGTTACCTTGCAATCATCAGTTCAAAGCATGTAGTGCTGTAGATTCACATGCTCCCACCCACCTCAGTGGAACCCTTTGGTTGTGTCAGATATTCTTTCTTTCTATTCTTTCTTTTACTTAAACTCTCTGTATATAACTTTTTGCATGGTCACAACACTTTCCTTTCTAATGCTCTATCTTTATGGTCTTTCGCAGTGCGGAAAACAATTTATCAATGGAGCCTGTGCCCATGGGCATTACCAACCAGGCCTATATGTATAGTAACTCAAAAGAATTTTGTTTAAAGAAAAAGAAGTTGTAAGCAACTTAGCCCAACACACTAAATGGCTGTAGGATGCAGAGCATGTGAATCTAAAGCACTGCATACCACAAACAGATGCTTATAATGTGGTTTAAAAGTGTGTTTTTGTCGCATGTGTGGCTGTAGATACACAGGGTCTGCACTCTACTTTGGTAAAAAAACAAAACTGGAATCTATTGCTCGTCTGTCTCTATTAGCAGGTAACTATCACCACTAATACATCTCTTGTGGGATGTGGAGTTCACCACAACAGTATGACTCTCGAAAGCCCCTGAACCCATCAGTGCCAGGGGTTCCGAATTACCTGGAAGTTCAACACTTCAGTCTAGCCCGGAAAGTGTTCATCCCACTACCACCTGAATCTACAGTACAGCACCGCATGCTGTGAACATATTGTTAAAGGGCAGGTAACATTTCCTATATATATTAGGCTTTTACAAAAGAATGCTATTGATAGGAAAAGAAAAAAGGTCCCTGTGTTACGGTCTATCTCTTTGCGCAGTGGTCTCTCCTGCTACCCATGTGCTGCTAATGTGCTGTGGTGCTGCATCCCCGGTTCTTAAACAAGAAAATCATTGCAGTATTTAAATCTGTTCATATTGTTTAGTTTGTCTCCAGTATAAGAAGCTCAGTTCTTGTGTGAATGTGATTCTGTTCTTATGCATGGGATCAAATTTAGATCCACCGTCTGTTGGCATACAGCTCTTTGTTCGATCTTGTAGTGATCTTTAAAGGCTTGTAGTGATCTTTAAAGGCTTTCTGAATGTCCATTCTTACTAAGTAACTTTTTAAAACCAATGTCCATTGACTTGGGTCACACACAAAGCTTGTGCTTGCTTTTACTTCAGATTCATGAACCACATGAAGCACCACGTAGAGCTGGACCAACAGAATGGAGAGGTGGATGGGCATACCATCTGCCAGCATTGTTACCGGCAGTTCTCCACTCCATTCCAGCTGCAGTGTCATCTCGAAAGCGTCCACAGCTCCTATGAATCTACCAGTATGTCTCTTTTGCCATAATTTATTTCATCATATGTGAGCCTGTATTGCATTAATTTCTGTTTCAATTATTTGTTTTCGCCAGTGTGAAGTTTTTTTTTTTTTAAATGTTTTATCTGATAGACATCGAGCCGCAGATTCCTTAACTTAGAATATCCCCAGGCATCCGACTGGATCCGGAATTTTTTTTGCAGCAGCACCTCTGCGCCACACGACTCCGCCCAGACGTCGTCCATGTACGTGACACCAGCTAGATCATAGAAGACCCTCCCGGCGCGCTGACGTCTGGTTCCTTCTTTTCCGCGTGCAACGCGGATCAGGAGTAAGCGGTTCCTCTGGCCTGTTTTCAGTCCTCTTTTGATGCTTTGTGTCTGGAACAGTGCGATGCCTTCGGGCTTAAAAACGTGTACTTCCTGTCCGCATCTTATATGTATGTGGTGTTTGGGCAATGGATGGATTGCGACGCCTGCCAACACCTCCAGTTGCGCTGTCGGTCACCCTCTGGGGCCCAAAGACGTCGTTCGCCCCTTATGGGTACGATGCGGTGCATGTCGCCGAGGTCCTCGACCTCACTTTCATCTGCTGTCAGGGGCACTAGTTCCCGGAACCCTCCAGATGTACACCCCCAGCAGTCGCCCCTACCATATCTGCCCTATCCGGGTGCTGGGGTGACTCGGACCCAAATGGAGGCCTATGCCGCGGCTCTGCAGGCCTCTCCTGGGTCCTCTCCTGTCCTCGGGGCCTCTGCTACTTACGGGGTCCCCGACGGACTTGCCGGTGGGTTCGCCCACGGCGCCACATAAGCCCTTGCCTTTCAGGAACAAAGGAGATATGATGTCGTCAGGGTGCGGCCCGGCTGGATCCCCCTCTACGGCCCATAGCACCCCTGCCGTGCCGCATAGTCCTATGTGTCTCCATGTGGCATTGCAGGTGGTTGCTAGTGCTCTTGCTTCCAGCACACCTCTGCCTTCCGGGCAGGCGGCCATCTGTCCGGAGCCGGGGTCGGCGCCAGTCTGGCGCCGGAAACTCGCCTCTGACTCCGCTTCTTACTTCAGAGTCGGAGCCTGTTGTAGATGGGCTGAGTCGGCGCGGCAGCGGAGGCTTGCCTCCCCGGCTCCGGCGCCATCCCCTTCTTGGGAACCGGAGCTTGTCGTCGTGAAATCGGCACCAGACGGGTTGAGTCGGCGCCGGACGAGGTGGGGTCGGCGCTGACCGAAGTAGTTTTGGCACCGCGTCAACGCCGGGTTGTTGACTCTTCTCCGGAAGCTTCTGGAGAGAGTTCGGCGTCACCTTCACGTCCAGCGATGCCGGATCTACCCTTGCTCCCCTTTAGAATTTGTGGACCCGGCAGGATTCCCGCCTCCTCAGGAGCCCCAGGACCCGGCAGGCTCCCCGCCTCCTCAGGAGCCCCATCAGGACCCCAATTCGTCAATGGGGCTCCCTTACTTTGTGCATTCGTCGCACCCTCAGTGTCTTGGACAACTTAGTTTACAGGCCTCACCTACAGATGAGTTGCTGTCTCCTCCTCGGAGGGCTACCGAGGCCGGTGCGGCGTTTCTAAGAGTAGTGTCCTTGGCCACTCGTGTTCTACACATGCAGCCCACTTCGGTCCCCTTGCCTGTGGACCCTCTGCTAGATGTCCTCCACCACGGGGCGGGGAATGTGGGGCCGCTTCTGCCCTTTGAAGCTTATCTTTATGACGCCCTTTTGGGCACCTGGGTTCAACCAACTTCTGGTGATCCGGTGGCTCGCTCTGTCTTGCACCACGACCGTCCTGCTCCACATGACCCAGTTTGTTTATTTGTTCACACGGACCTGCAGAGGTTTGTTCTGCAAACTGCCTTCCTTTCCTTGCCTCGGCTAATGCTTCCTCCCTCCCGGAAGTCCAGATGGCTAGAGTCGTGGGGCTGTAACATTTTCGCCTCCACTAGCGCTGCCCTCCGTTCACTGAATACAGTGTGTGTCTTGGCTCGGGCTACCTCTGCCCTGTGGGTCTCTGCAGAGTCTCTTCTTTCTGCCTCCTCTGAAGGTGCTCGTGTTGTTCTCCTTTATCTTCTCCGGGATGGCCGTGACCTTGCTTAATTTACGATCCGCTCGGCCTTGGATACTGCCGATTCCTTAGGCCGAGCTATGGCTGGTTCAGTTGCCTTGCGGCGCCATGCTTGGAGAATATCCGGGAGCGACTTGTTGATCTGCCCTTTGATGGGGTTCTTTTGTTTAATGCCCACGCCGAATCGACTGTTCAGCGCCTCCTTGCGGCCTTGCACCCTCCCCCTTAAGCCTGTATTACTCAGGTGCACGTTCATTTAGCATCCTTTAAGATGAATTGTGCTTTTTAAGCTAGCAGTAAGCCTCAGGTCTTCTTTTCGTATGTTCTTGGGTGGCTACCCTTTCATTTAGCATCCTTTAGATGCATTATGCGTTTTGAGCTGGCAGTAAGCCTACTGTGGCAGTGTTCCACAGATTGTGCCCTCTGACTGTGGGTTCCCCGTTGTTTGGGGTGTGACATACTCCAAGTAGGGTACTTTTATGCTTTATATAGCTCTGCTTTAGGTCAAATGGACCTAGGGATCCTTTGGGGCTCTATGTGTCCCCTGGTGCTCTTATCTTGCCATTGTACGTTGTTCAACTTTGTGACTTGGTGCTATCTTCCATACGTCATGGGTCGTCTTGCTTATATGCCTCATTCTCCTCCTTGGGAGGTTTTCATGGTGTTTTTCGCACATACAATGCGGCTGCCACCTGCTATTAATGCACTAGGTGTGCTCCTATAACACCCATGTTGCATGGTTGTGGCTCGTTTACCCTTGTTTGATATATATATATATATATATATATATATATATATATATATATATATATATATATATATATATATATATATATATATTTTTATATATATATATTTTTATATATATATATTTTTATATATATATATATTTTTATTTTTCACGAATGCCTCTTGCAATGGAGAGTCACACACGATGTCCCGCCCTCCGGCTTGTTTAGCAGTCAGCTTCTCAAGTGCGCGTTTGTTTTATGCAGCTTGCCAACGCGTTTCGGGGTCACAGCCCCTTCTTCCTGGGCGGCGAGTCATCACACAAGACACCAGCACTTTGATCTTCGCGAACTTTATTGACATGCCTGACTCATGGGTGTGTCAGTTTGGCGCCCATGGCATTGTGGGGCATGTAGTTCAAGGTGCCGGCGATTGTTTCAGTTTAAGATAGTTCAAGTATGTTTCCTCGCATTTCATTAATTTTTTAACATCTCTAAGTGAGTGCACACTTCTTGGGCTGACTAATGTGCATTATGGACATCGTACAGTTTTGCAGGCTGAAGGTTCAGAACTTGACGGCTTCATCCAGCTGGGACATTTCTTTTGCTCAGCCGGTGATGGTGCTCTCTCCCGCGGCTGAGGACCGCCGCGTAGTTAATTTTTCACGAATGCCTCTTGCAATGGAGAGTCACACACGATGTCCCGCCCTCCGGCTTGTTTAGCAGTCAGCTTCTCAAGTGCGCGTTTGTTTTATGCAGCTTGCCAACGCGTTTCGGGGTCACAGCCCCTTCTTCCTGGGCGGCGAGTCATCACACAAGACACCAGCACTTTGATCTTCGCGAACTTTATTGACATGCCTGACTCATGGGTGTGTCAGTTTGGCGCCCATGGCATTGTGGGGCATGTAGTTCAAGGTGCCGGCGATTGTTTCAGTTTAAGATAGTTCAAGTATGTTTCCTCGCATTTCATTAATTTTTTAACATCTCTAAGTGAGTGCACACTTCTTGGGCTGACTAATGTGCATTATGGACATCGTACCGTTTTGCAGGCTGAAGGTTCAGAACTTGACGGCTTCATCCAGCTGGGACATTTCTTTTGCTCAGCCGGTGATGGTGCTCTCTCCCGCGGCTGAGGACCGCCGCGTAGTTAATTTTTCACGAATGCCTCTTGCAATGGAGAGTCACACACGATGTCCCGCCCTCCGGCTTGTTTAGCAGTCAGCTTCTCAAGTGCGCGTTTGTTTTATGCAGCTTGCCAACGCGTTTCGGGGTCACAGCCCCTTCTTCCTGGGCGGCGAGTCATCACACAAGACACCAGCACTTTGATCTTCGCGAACTTTATTGACATGCCTGACTCATGGGTGTGTCAGTTTGGCGCCCATGGCATTGTGGGGCATGTAGTTCAAGGTGCCGGCGATTGTTTCAGTTTAAGATAGTTCAAGTATGTTTCCTCGCATTTCATTAATTTTTTAACATCTCTAAGTGAGTGCACACTTCTTGGGCTGACTAATGTGCATTATGGACATCGTACCGTTTTGCAGGCTGAAGGTTCAGAACTTGACGGCTTCATCCAGCTGGGACATTTCTTTTGCTCAGCCGGTGATGGTGCTCTCTCCCGCGGCTGAGGACCGCCGCGTAGTTAATTTTTCACGAATGCCTCTTGCAATGGAGAGTCACACACGATGTCCCGCCCTCCGGCTTGTTTAGCAGTCAGCTTCTCAAGTGCGCGTTTGTTTTATGCAGCTTGCCAACGCGTTTCGGGGTCACAGCCCCTTCTTCCTGGGCGGCGAGTCATCACACAAGACACCAGCACTTTGATCTTCGCGAACTTTATTGACATGCCTGACTCATGGGCTGGTGTCTTGTGTGATGACTCGCCGCCCAGGAAGAAGGGGCTGTGACCCCGAAACGCGTTGGCAAGCTGCATAAAACAAACGCGCACTTGAGAAGCTGACTGCTAAACAAGCCGGAGGGCGGGACATCGTGTGTGACTCTCCATTGCAAGAGGCATTCGTGAAAAATTAACTACGCGGCGGTCCTCAGCCGCGGGAGAGAGCACCATCACCGGCTGAGCAAAAGAAATGTCCCAGCTGGATGAAGCCGTCAAGTTCTGAACCTTCAGCCTGCAAAACGGTACGATGTCCATAATGCACATTAGTCAGCCCAAGAAGTGTGCACTCACTTAGAGATGTTAAAAAATTAATGAAATGCGAGGAAACATACTTGAACTATCTTAAACTGAAACAATCGCCGGCACCTTGAACTACATGCCCCACAATGCCATGGGCGCCAAACTGACACACCCATGAGTCAGGCATGTCAATAAAGTTCGCGAAGATCAAAGTGCTGGTGTCTTGTGTGATGACTCGCCGCCCAGGAAGAAGGGGCTGTGACCCCGAAACGCGTTGGCAAGCTGCATAAAACAAACGCGCACTTGAGAAGCTGACTGCTAAACAAGCCGGAGGGCGGGACATCGTGTGTGACTCTCCATTGCAAGAGGCATTCGTGAAAAATTAACTACGCGGCGGTCCTCAGCCGCGGGAGAGAGCACCATCACCGGCTGAGCAAAAGAAATGTCCCAGCTGGATGAAGCCGTCAAGTTCTGAACCTTCAGCCTGCAAAACGGTACGATGTCCATAATGCACATTAGTCAGCCCAAGAAGTGTGCACTCACTTAGAGATGTTAAAAAATTAATGAAATGCGAGGAAACATACTTGAACTATCTTAAACTGAAACAATCGCCGGCACCTTGAACTACATGCCCCACAATGCCATGGGCGCCAAACTGACACACCCATGAGTCAGGCATGTCAATAAAGTTCGCGAAGATCAAAGTGCTGGTGTCTTGTGTGATGACTCGCCGCCCAGGAAGAAGGGGCTGTGACCCCGAAACGCGTTGGCAAGCTGCATAAAACAAACGCGCACTTGAGAAGCTGACTGCTAAACAAGCCGGAGGGCGGGACATCGTGTGTGACTCTCCATTGCAAGAGGCATTCGTGAAAAATTAACTATGCGGCGGTCCTCAGCCGCGGGAGAGAGCACCATCACCGGCTGAGCAAAAGAAATGTCCCAGCTGGATGAAGCCGTCAAGTTCTGAACCTTCAGCCTGCAAAACGGTACGATGTCCATAATGCACATTAGTCAGCCCAAGAAGTGTGCACTCACTTAGAGATGTTAAAAAATTAATGAAATGCGAGGAAACATACTTGAACTATCTTAAACTGAAACAATCGCCGGCACCTTGAACTACATGCCCCACAATGCCATGGGCGCCAAACTGACACACCCATGAGTCAGGCATGTCAATAAAGTTCGCGAAGATCAAAGTGCTGGTGTCTTGTGTGATGACTCGCCGCCCAGGAAGAAGGGGCTGTGACCCCGAAACGCGTTGGCAAGCTGCATAAAACAAACGCGCACTTGAGAAGCTGACTGCTAAACAAGCCGGAGGGCGGGACATCGTGTGTGACTCTCCATTGCAAGAGGCATTCGTGAAAAATTAACTACGCGGCGGTCCTCAGCCGCGGGAGAGAGCACCATCACCGGCTGAGCAAAAGAAATGTCCCAGCTGGATGAAGCCGTCAAGTTCTGAACCTTCAGCCTGCAAAACGGTACGATGTCCATAATGCACATTAGTCAGCCCAAGAAGTGTGCACTCACTTAGAGATGTTAAAAAATTAATGAAATGCGAGGAAACATACTTGAACTATCTTAAACTGAAACAATCGCCGGCACCTTGAACTACATGCCCCACAATGCCATGGGCGCCAAACTGACACACCCATGAGTCAGGCATGTCAATAAAGTTCGCGAAGATCAAAGTGCTGGTGTCTTGTGTGATGACTCGCCGCCCAGGAAGAAGGGGCTGTGACCCCGAAACGCGTTGGCAAGCTGCATAAAACAAACGCGCACTTGAGAAGCTGACTGCTAAACAAGCCGGAGGGCGGGACATCGTGTGTGACTCTCCATTGCAAGAGGCATTCGTGAAAAATATATATTTTTATATATATATATTTTTATATACAGGTTGCCATGGGTACTCTTCTTCTTACATCTCCACCTCTCTTCGCTGCTGGGAGGTCTGGTCCTATGTCTCCATGTGTCTGGGAGCTTTTTCATTGCAGCACTCTGGATTGCCCTTCGTCTATGCGACAGGGTGTCTTTCAGTACACTTACGTGTACTTCGTTCATCTTCCTGCATCTTCAGCAATAGGGTCCCTTTTGCGTTCCACTCTCTGGGGTGGTACCCCCTCTTTACATTGCTCCCTTCTTGGTGTTCAGATACTGAGTGATTCTGTCTTTCTGTACGAGGATTAATTTTTCCTCCCTGTCTGAGGATGTGGTCTAGAATTCTGAGATTATTTCCTACGTTTATACGTCTGTTGGTACTCTGGTGCCACTTCCTTCCGATGTGCCCCTTTCAATAGGTATCACCCTATACTGTATAGGCTGTGCGTGCGGGACAGCTCTTCTGATGTCAGTCGTCCTAAGGTCTGCACCCTGCATATCTGTATTTCGTGTGTTTGTTCTCACCTTAGTCTTCAAGCTGTCTGGTTGGGCAGTCCTATGCTATTTTAGCTACGCTACCTTGTTGTCTCTGTGGCTGTCTGCTCTGTGAATGTTTCGGTAGTGGGCCGCATTAGCGTGCTTCAGACTGTTACTGTTCGCCCCTGTCCCCCCTTTGGTGACTGGGTGTGCACTTGGCGTGTTTCTTGTTACCGCCTGCACTTCTAAGACATTGCTCAGTTTCTACCTCTTGCCCTTTGGTTCCTGGCTGTTGCCTCTCCGGCCTTCCTTTCGTAGACTAGCCTGGTAGGCTCTGGTTGCATCTCTTCATGTTTTCCTCAACCTTTGGTTGGTGTCCACATAGTGCGCCATTAAGCTGAAAGCGGTCCCTCTTCCTCCTTTGTCCGGGACTCTTTTTTGTTTTGGTATATAGCTGGTGCCGTTTCTACATCTCATACTTATACGGGTATGGTGTAGCACCGTTCTGCAATTTTCTGGACGCCTTGCCTCCCGTTATCTTTTGCTCTTCCGAGCTAATTGGGTTGCTGTCTGGCTGTTCCGACACAGCCTTCCCCATTGTCCGTCACTGTTGCCGGCTCAGTGCTTGGGCACTTTCTGTTGTTCTGTTGCAGACCCACCTCCCCCTGGGGTATGGCTGTTGTTATCTATTCTAAGTTAAGGAATCTGCGACTACATGTCTCTACCAGATGTACAAGTTACTTACCTTCGGTAACGATGCATCTGGTAGAGACGTTGTCTAGCCGCAGATTCCTTAACGCCCACCCATTCTTCCTGTTCTGCGAGGACCTTGCCAAGTGGGTTTCTCCACTTGCCTCTTTCAGTTGCCATTGGTTTTTCTCTCACGGGTGCTCGTATTGTTGCGCCCCTTTGAGAATTGCCATTTGCGGCTAACTCCCTCCAATGAGCTTCTTTCATGTAAAAGGGTGCCTTTTGATTCACTTTATCAGGAGATTCATCTTTTTCGTCTCTTCTCCTGCTGCCTTTCCTCTCTCCCGCCTTCTCTTTTGACTCAGGGCTTTTGTCTCCTCTACAGTCGTCTTATTTGGGGATCTGTTGAGCTCTGTTTCAGACCTCCATTACTATAGGGGAAGTGCCAGTCTTTTCATACCTTCCTGCAGTGGTCTGTTATTCTTTCTGTGCTCCTTTCTTGCTGGACGGCACAGTTCTACATGGTATTCACAGTCTATTTCTGTCTGTTGAGGTATTCTTCCCTTGTTGCACTTGGGGAAGGGTCTTCGCTTCGCCGCGTTCTTTCTCACAGCTTTTTCACTTATATGTAGACAGTGTCTAATTCTGTCTTTTACGATGGTGTTTTGCACCATCTTCCTTCTTTATTTTACCGATTTTTCATCCTTCGCACACTGTTCCCATACTTTCACAGTTTTTGTTGGTGGCTTCGCGTTGTGCCGTGGAAAAGTTTCCCCGAAGAAAACGGACGTTAGCACGCAGGGAGGAACTTATATGACTTCGCTGACGTCATGTACGTGGACGACGTCATGGCGGGGTCGTCTGGCACAGTCCCCCGGCGCGCAGAGGTGCTGCTGCAAAAGAAATCCGGATCCAGTCTGATGCCTGGGGATATTCTAAGTTACGGAATCTGCGGCTAGACAACGTCTCTAAAAGATACACCGTTACCAAAGGTAAGTAACTTGTACATTTTCCATAACAAAACTTGACTAGAAACCATGGTATTTCACATATGTAACTTGACATGTTGACATCCCAGATGATCTTGATTTCCCTCCTCCTCATTCCTCCAAACCACCTTACTCCATTTTTAATTTCTTTGTTCGATTTGCTCACTATTGAAGATCCATGATTCCCAAGGCAGACTTTCTCTTGATCCAACGTACCTCTCTAATCTGTTTCTGAATTCCAGTTCAGTCTCCATATATGAAGTTGTTAGTTCATATTTCTTCCACATATAATGTAGATCATGCACTTGCACAGGGGACCTGGTTGGCGGCAGGGCCCTGTGCACTACAATTGAACCTACACCCGTACCAGGCATAAAGTGAGGACTTACCATGTCAAAAGTGGCACTTCCTCACACAGGCTTATAAAAATCTGATTTATGAGCGTTTAGGAGGATTTAGTGGGGTAGAGCGAGGATACGGCAATGAGTACTTCAACTTTTCCAAACCCTGCTGAGCTTATCCAAGGCACTAATAAATTATGATGAGTTGATATTTATGTTCGTTTCACAACTATGTTAGGACCTTTAATATAGAATAAAATGTCTGTAAATTGTCATTTCTTAAAAGTATTGCTTATTTACAGTATGGGGGCCAGCCTTATGCTAGTGGTAATGAGACTTGTTTTCGGAATAATATATGCTTTATAAGAGTAGTGTTACCTGAATGATTATTGCTGTGAATTTCCACTGAATTGTTAAAGGTAGGATCTTAACAGTGACCTGCAGTCTGTCTCCTTCTCACTGCTTTTTCTCTTTGTAGCAAAATGCAAGATTTGCGAGTGGGCCTTTGACAATGAGCCTCTTTTCCTTCAGCATATGAAAGACACCCACAAGCCCGGCGAGATGCCCTACGTGTGCCAGGTATTGTTCCAGCTTTCTCAGCATCACTGGCATTTCCGTCATTTTAATGCAGCATTGTTTTCCTGTTGCTGCATCAAATGATGCAAACGTTCTTAAATATAGATCCATTGCTTATGTGAGTCCCTGTTTAGGAGTGAAGTGGAATTTGTGATAAGCCATGCCTATTACAGCGTAAAAGTTTCTTCACCACTGTGCCTGTGTTCTTGTACTCCCAAGTATGAATGTAGCTTTATTGACACTTTGAATTGCTGATCTTCATTAAGTTTTCGAGACTATTATAGAATTTGGTAAAGCAAACGAAGACTGGTGGTACCTCTTTGCAATGGGCAGTGTCACTGCTTATTTGCAAGATAATAGGTAAGGTATGTAAGGACTTTTTTTCCTGGAGGAACTTAACACCTCCACAACAGATCATATGGTCTATTTTCTGTTAAAAAAAACAAAACCTTTAGTCATGCTTTGAAACCTGCTTCCTCTAGGCACAACTATGCCCTCACACATGACAGAACTTCTTCATGTGTTTTGAGGGTCTTTTGGGTGAAATGTCCATCTCCTTACTATTTTTATTGCCAAGTGCAGTGATCCAAATAAATGTAAAAGCAACTTGTAAGGGCAGAGGTGGTAATCAGCACCTCTTAGGGTGTGCCTTATTGTAATCAGACTATGATGACCCCTGTTTCTCAAAATGCCAGTTACAGTCCAGAAATGTACATACAGGACTGTGGGAGTCTGCTTTATCCTCCGGTGTCAAAATTTCAAACTCTAAGCTAGATATCATAATACCAGCTGCAACTTTAAAAATCACTCATGTGGAACTATGGGAGCTGGGGTAAGATGAAGGTCGTCTGAACTGCATTGAAAAACTTTGCTGCCCTGTCTTTTTTTGTTATGCATTTGCCATGTTTTTTACTTCAGTGAACCATCCCTACTCTTACCTGAGTTTCTGGTTGTTGCCTAGCAACAGGTTCTGTCCTGGCCCAGATCTACCAAACATCTTGCAGTCATTTGTGCTGGACCACTGCTATATCCACTTGCGCCAAAGACCTATGAGATCATTTGTTTCTGTTAAAAAGTGTGCACAAATTAGACACCAGTAGCAAACTTTCAGCTAGCAGCTAGCCCATCAAATTGGATGCAGAAATTTAGTAAGGACCTTCTGTGTGGGTGGTGGAGTAATAAGTAAATACATTCCTTTGTTTACTAGAAATGTAGCTGCTAGGAGGTAGTCTACTGTGTTGTCCTCTGTGGCACTGAGACTGCTGAGTGAGCAAACCACACCTAGCTCTAGATTGTGTTACTTCTGTCTCTCATCTTTGTGCCATTAACTAAGCCTTTATCATTATAAGCCCAAAGTCTTTAAGTCCACCCGAACAGAACTAATTAGGATAACATTTGTCTTTGATGATTGAAGGGAGGCGTTGGATTCCCCGTGTGAGACGGTGATTGCTTCCCAGTACCGCCTCATTCAGCTGGGTTGTCTCCTTCGGGTCTGCTATACTTGGGACAGGTTGTGGAGGAGGGGCCTTATTGCTGACTGCCTGCGATGTACAGATGCACAGATGCACCTAGCAACTTTCTGCACACGGTCTGGGGCTGTTCAGGACTCGCCCCCTTTTGAAGCCGTGTCTTTGATTGTTTAGTGGAAATGTTGGGCCTGTCTTTGCCATAATCTCCAAGGTGCTCCATACTTCACATTTCAGATTACATCAATGGAGACCGATACAGATGGGCACTCTTGTGGCTGGACCTTACTGTGGCTAAGGGAGACATTGCAAGGGTCTTGAAGGATGCACTAGTCTGGAGGGAGGGTTTGGACCATTGCCTCTGCCTTGAATGTCATGTTTACATTGCCACGGGCGGTCCACAGAACTATTACAAAATTTGGGAGTGCTGGGCCGACTACCATGGGAAAAGGCGGGAACCATGTCCCCAGCTGGAGAGAGCCCTTGCGTCCGAGTTCATAATGTTTACATCCTGATGGCCGCTCGAAGTGGGGGTGAATGGGGAGGCTGGGTAGTGTGGAGCACATTTCTTTTTCCTTTCCTTCTTTCTCGACCTATGGTCAGAGGCAGTGCTAGCGGTGGGAGTCTTGTTGTAAATTTGTATGTAATGTTTATGCTTTGTTTTGTGGTTGTTGTTTTATAGATGCCGGTTGTGATCAGTTGCATGGCAAGTCTAGACAGCTTGGTTAATTTGATTATTTTATTGTCAAATTTATTGTTGACTTATTATTTTTATTGTATTGCTCTTTCTTTTGCAAAATCTATTAAAAAAATCCTGACATAAAAATAACAATTGTCCTAAGCCTATTGAATAGATAATCTAGTGCCTTGAATTTGAACTCTCTGAAAATATTTGGGATCATATCTCAGGCCTCGGTGACGATAGCACCTTGTGGTTTCTGTTTTATATTGTAATTTTGACTGTTATTTGTACTTACTTGTAAATAAGTAGGCTTTAGCGCTGGCTATACAGTGATTTTGATTGATATTTACTGTAACTCTCTGGATCTGACTTTCTAATCGCACATCTCCTCCTAGAGTAGTCCTTCACTGCAACCTGCTACTTTGCTAGCACCAGATTCCTAAAGGTTGTAACCTATTTATCCAGCTGAATTCAGAAGTCTCTTTCTGGTCCTGGGAAACCAACAGTAACGGTTGCGTGTTACAGGACCCAGAGAAAATTACTAATACTAGCACTTTGCGAGCTTAGAAGCTCAACTTGTCAATGTGAGATACATTGCCTGTACCCCCAGACATTGTAGCAGGTATCCTCGTGATATTGTAGGTTGCACTTCCAGGATTCTTGAATCTTTCCAATATATGGCTGTCATGGCAATAAATTAGTTTCTTGATTTACAATCCCCCAGTGGTCTTGTTTCTTGCTGAAGTGAACAAACTGCTTGTAAGTAGAACGCAAGCTAAAATGTCCACATACAGACAAGACTAGCGTGATCTCTGTGTAAGAATATGAAAATGCGTCAAGTTGTGTATTTTTCACAGATGGAAAGTGGCCTCCTTCAGCTTTACTCATTATGCACTTTTTGTGTAATGTAACAACAGTGTTGACATGGAGTGTAATGCCCAATCACCTGTGATTAGTGTTGCTTCAAGTAATGCTGTATAAAAGGGGGGTCCTAGGTGGCGCACTGCAAGATGGCCTCACTATAGTGAGGCTCTGCCCGGCTGAGCCAATATCCGCTAAATATCCGCCTGCAAATACCGCATCTGAAGCTCATGAAGAGCACTCCGCACTTCTGAACTATTCTGCCTGCATAGGAGGCGGTTTGGGGTGCTCCAGACTCCTGTGGCGTCCGCACAAGAGGTGCGTTTTTTAAGGCAGCGTATCCACAAAATGGCGGCACCCGCGAGGCCCTGAAATAGATGTTTGCCTGCTGCTGCTCGTGCCCCTCATATCCGTTGGGGGCTAGCCGGCCAAGTGTGGGGCAGGAGCAGTGAACTACTCGTTGTTTGGCGCTCTCTGGCGGATAGATCCTTGGGTTGCTGGTGAGAGGAGGCGGATCGGGCTCCTGCAGCCGGGTTCGGAGCTGCGGCCGAGTGCCCACGAGACGGAGACCTGCAGGAACTGCCGGGCCTGGAGCAAGGCTTGAAGAGGCACAAGGGTGACGCTGGCGTGCCGGGCGCTGGCAGCGGTGAGTGGGTTGAGGCGGCCCAGGCCAGTAACTGGAGGCGGGTGCAGGCCTGGGCGCGGACCGGTGCCTGTGAGCCGTTGCTTGGCACCGGTGCGCACAGGAAGTAAAGGCGGTATCGCATCGAGGCCCAGTGAGGCGGAGGCCTGGGCGATATCGTTACCATTTGGATGTTGACTGCTGGTCCCTGCGTAGTGCCCTCTTTATCACAGCAGTGGGCTTCCTGGACAGTGGCTGGCTGCCGATGTATACTCTTCTGTGGGTCGCCTGTTCTGTCCTGGGTCGTTGTTGATACCGCCCTCCCCGGGTGAGCTTCTCTGAGGTGGCTGACTTACGGGCCAATGTGGTGCACGCTGGAGTGTATCCATTTCTGAGCTTGGCGCCATTCTCCCAACGAAGTGCATGCAATGCAGTACGAGAGGTGCTAAATATGCTCACAGCGCATTGACAGACGAGTCTGGTGCACCAGCTAAGGTTGATTCATAGCGGTAGCGGAGATGGGTAGAGCGGACAAATCTCAGCCTCGCCTCGCGTTTGAGGTGCGAAAAAGCATGAAAACCCAGCAGAAAGCGGCCTCGGACTCAGAGCAGATGCTCAAAGCGATGCTGCTCCTGCACTTGAAACCACGCTATTGGCTATGCAGCGCAGTCTTCAATCCATTGAGGGCACAATGGCAGCGGTGAATCACCGCCTGGATCACATGTCCGCGCAGCTGGAAAAGCAGAACACCCGCATGGGGGAGGTGGAACAACGGGTATCTGCGACTGAGGACGGCCTGAGCGAAGTCAATGGGAAGGCACTCAATATGGAAAAGGTCCTGGCTCTTATTCAGTCCAAGAATGAGGACTTGGAAGCGTGGTCCCGGCGCAACAACATCAGAGTCACGGGGCTGCCGGAGTCAACCAATGTGGGTAGGATGGAGACCTTTGTGGAGAATTTGATCAAGGGCATTTTTGGCACGAGCGGCTATCCACCATGTTTATCTTCGAGCGCGCACATCACTCGATCGCAGCGAGACCTGTCCCGGGCGTTCCACCTCGCCCAATCATTGCGAGACTGTTAACCCCTTCGACGCTGATGACGAGCTGGGCTCGTCATGAGGTAGCCTCCTGCTACGCTGATGACGAGCCCAGCTCGTCACGTTAAGTGCGCTTTCGCAAATCTCAGCGTACGGGCGGAATTCCGCCCGCACGCATGCGGTTAAATAATAGGGATCGTGACACTGTTTTTTCGGATGGCCAGGAATAAGGGTACTAATATCCACCAAGGTAACACACTTGCTTTCTTCCCTGACTTTACGGTTGCTGTGCAGTCCGCCAGAAGGGAATTTAGTGCCGTGAAAATGTTTCTGCGGGCAGAGGGGGGTCCCCTATGCGATGTTGTATCCCGCTCGCTTGCGAATTGGTCCCGATGGAGATTCAAAAATCTTTTCTAATCCGAATGCGGCCCTGGAACATGCCAAACAACTGAAGCACAGACGGCGCGAGTCCAGCACAGTACCAGACGGTGAGGAACAATAAGGGAGCGGGACAGCATTCTGTTACATTGCTATTCCTTTCTCCCATTCAGAGGCACTAGTTGTACAATCTACTGTAACAATATCTAAATGTTTTTCCATATGTTAGACACTTTGTCCGCTCTAGTGCCTGCGCGCCCATTTCAATGCTAAACATCGGTGTGGTCGTGTGTATAAAATATTGGCCCATGTACTAGACCTGCTCAGCCATCTCCTAATCGATGGGAGATTAGTAGTTCTCCATTGCCCGCCAACTGGGAGAACCCCACATGCAACTGTTTGATTTTTCTCTTTGTTGGGGTAGGGTTACAATTCTTTGGGATAGCTTTGGCGAGTTGGGGATGCTGGAGTGGGCCGGGGGTTGGGGGATTGAGGCGGTGGGATTTGTACGGCACTGTTCTTATATGGTAAATCTGCAACTAAGGTACAAACTGCTTGTATGGGCCTCTGTGGAAAGCTCTATGGTTCATGTGTTTCACCAACTTGTCTCATGCAATAGCGGGCACACAATATGGGATTTATTGCACTTGTTTATATCTCTGTATGACTTCACTTAAATGAGTGGTAAAGTACGGTTATTGACCTGGAACGTACGGGATCTTTATACTCCAAAGAAAATCCGATCTGTCTTGGCGTATTTAGATAGGATGGATGTACAAATTGCCTTTGTGCAGGAGACTCCCCTCACTGCAGCCTCAGAGAAAACAGTGGGTGCACGATGGGCGAGTGTTAGAATAGCATCCTCTTATTCTTCTTGTGCCCAGGGTGTGCTGATTCTCGTTAAGAAAGGGGACCCATGGACTGTTATTCGCTCAGAAACAGATGAGCATGGCAGAATAGCACTGGTATATGGTATGCTGGGTGGCAGGAGTGTGTTGTTGGTCAACATATATGGCCCAAATGTTGATGAGCCAGCGTTCTTAGTGGACGTATGGCGCCGTATCTTGTGGTTTGCCCAGGTGGAACTCCTCTGGGGCAGTGATTTTAATGTTTGCTTGGACGTGGCTCTGGACCGATTGGGCAGTAGTGTGGTGCGGCCTAAGCAGGCCTCTGAGGTGCTTTTGGGGCTAATGGATGCGGGAGGTCTGCATGATGTGTGGCGTGTGCAACATCCTGGAGAGCGTGAGAGCACCTTTATATCTTCTGTGCATGAGACGTGGTCGCACATAGATCTCTGGCTTCTTACGGCGAAAGCCTGCACCTGGGTGGTGGGGGTCAACCATATGGCTAGAACGCTGTTGGATCACTTTCCGGTGGTTCTTGAGCTACAAGTTCCTACATGCGAGAGACCGCCTTTTGCGTGGCGTCTGCAGCCGTCCTCCTTCACGGACCCAGTTTTTAAACATGACATTGGGGAAGCAATACGTAATTATTTCAGGGAAAATGCGGGTTCCGTTGAGAGTGCAGGGGTACTGTAGGAGGCCTTTAAGGTGACCATCCGAAGTGTCTGCATGGGTGCACAGGCCGGGGTATTGAGGGACCTCAGACGTAGAATCCGTAAACTAGCTGCTGAAATCTCGACGCTAGAGCGGGAGCATGACATGCGCCCTTCCCCGACGAGGCTGTCAGCAATACGGGATCTTGTGACTGAACATAATGATACAGTGGACCAAGATCTGGTGCACAGATCTAGGCAATGCACTGCCCTGTATTTTTGGGAGGGGAGAGACCAAGTCGCTCTCTTGCTCAAAGATTAGCGGCTCCACGCAGTCAGGAATGCATTACGGAGATGCCGGATGAGGAGGGGATTGTGCATTACGCTACGCCTGAGATTTGTGAGATTTTCCTCCGCTTTTACTCCAAACTCTATGCGAAACGGGCAGGGGGGTCAGCTGGCGGACATACATTCTTATCTGGAGGACATCGCACTTGGATGGCTGTCTCAAGGTCATAGGGAATATTACATTACACAGCCATTCGATGTTGAGGACGTCAAATTGGCTATTACGTCTCTGCCCACCAGCAAGGCTGCGGGTATTGATGGACTCCCCAGTGAATTTTATAAGGCAAATCTGGACAATCTGGCACCAAGGTTATTGGCGGGTTATGCAGAGGCAAATGACACAGGGCGTCTCCCACCCACTCTCAGAGAGGCACTCCTCGTGACTCTTCTGAAGCCCGACAAGGATGCCAATTGGTGCAAATCCTACAGACCTCTTTCGATCATTAATATTGTCGCAAAGATCTTGGCAAACATGATTGCCGACAGGCTCCAGCCGCTGGTCCCTCTCCTCTCTTGGTCCTTCCTTATCAATCTGGATTTGTGCCTGCCAGATCAACCTCGCACAATCTGCGTATGGTGTTTGCCACTCTCCACTACTTTGAAGCAGACTTTCAGGCGGTGCCGATGCTGCTTGATGCAGCAAAAGCATTCGACTCTCTTCAGTGGGAGTACATGTTTGTTGTGCTGACCAGGATGGGTCTTCCCCCGTTCTTCCTTCAATGGATCAGGGTGCTCTACACGGAGCTGGTTGCCGGTTCGTGTCAATGGTTCGGTGTCGCCGGCTTTCCCTATTGAAAGAGGTACGCGGCAGGGGTGCCCCTTGTCACCTATGTTATTTGCCTTGGTGCTGGAGCCACTTGCTTGTAAGCTATGCCAGCGGCATGCTGCGGCTGCATTGCGTTTTCGGGCAGCGGCCGCTTGTCGTTGTATGCTGACGACATGCTTCTGTATGTGCACGAGCCTGCTACCTTTCTACCAGAACTGCTTCGCGAATATGTCAAATTTGAAAGATACTCTGGCCTGGGGATTAATTGGGCGAAATCTACTGTGTTCCCGTTGACAGCTGGTATGCGGGAGGTAGAACTGGACTTCCCGTTTACGTGGACGCAGGACTCAGTGAAAAACCTAGGGATCTGGCTGCACAGAGATCCTGATCAAGTCATTTCGATGAACTATGCCGGGTTATTACTCGGATCACTGATCAGGCGGAGCAGTGGGCTCTGTTGCCTCTTTCGCTTGCTGATCGGATCGTGGTGCTCAAAATGCCTATTTTGCCCAAACTTCTCTATCTCATCGTGAATATACCTATCCGGTTAAATGCCTCGCTGTTTAAAACGCTCCAGTCTGCTTTGTTAACATTTGTTTGGGGGGGGGGGAGCAAGAAGCCCAGATGTAGCTGGGATGTGCTTGTTCAGCCTTTTGATAGGGGGGGTTTTGAGGCCCCTGATCTGCGCCTATATTACTTGTGTGCGCAGGCCCAGTTTGCGCACAACTGGCACTTTCCCCAGCGATTCCTACCTCACACAGCCATAGAGACAGATGCGGTTCTTCCATTGCCTCTTGAGGCAGGAACACTCTTGGGTGGTGGTGGTGGGGGGGCCTAGAAACCAAATTAATCCTGTGCAATGTACCGCTTGGGCCTGGAGGGCTCTGACAAAAAGGGCACAGCTTCCCTACCTCTACGCACCAAAGTTGCGCTGGCTGCGCACCTGGATATTTCGGCGGCACAGGAGCGGTCTGCACGGAGTGTGCTGAAAGTTGCTGGGATTATCCAGATGGGGGATCTGTACAGGCAGGGCAAGTTTTGCTCGCTGCCGGATGTGCAGGGCGGACGGGCCAATGGCTTGATGT
This sequence comes from Lissotriton helveticus, assembly GCF_964261635.1. NCBI lineage: Eukaryota > Metazoa > Chordata > Amphibia > Caudata > Salamandridae > Lissotriton > Lissotriton helveticus. The sequence continues at coordinate 820,926,400 of NC_136073.1, read as the reverse complement.
TGGGATTCACCAATGTGCGACTGCGGCAAGCGTTTAGAGCCATCTACCCAGACTTTCCGACTGAACCAAAAGCACTGCAGGCGGTGCGGGCGGGGCAAGAACGCAAGGGCCTGATAACCAAGCTATATGGTAAGTCTATGCGGGAAAGGGAACTGGGGGAACACCCTTTATATCTTAAATGGAATGCGGCGCTGGGGTCCCCGCTCTCACTTGAACAATGGAATTTCTGCTGCGCGCTAACAGGTTGCCTCACGGCGAATTGTAATCTACGCATCATTCACTTTAAGTACTTGCACCAATTATACTATACCCCGCTGCAACTCAGGAGGTTTGGTCTGCGTGATAATGCGTGGTGTGTGCGATGTGGACAGGCTGATACTAATTTTCTGCATAAGGCGTGGCAGTGTGCAGGAATCTTTGCATTTCGGTCCCGGGTGGTGGGTGTCCTTACAGATGTGGTGATGGAACCTGTGCAATGTGCTCCAGAGGTCTGTCTGTTGGGTAATGTGCAGAATCTTACCATGCAGCCGGTGCCTAGTTGCGATCTCGACTCTGCTAGCTAAAAGGGCAGTGGCGCAGTGTTTATTTATTTAATTTATTTATTTATTAATAAAGTTTTATATAGCACGAACGTGATCCCGAAGGATATCGGAGCGCTTTACAGTTGGGGGGCAAAAGTCACTCCTACTGGTCAAAAATGGATACGCGAATTGATATATTGCAGAGACCAGCTCAATACCTACACGAAGGAGCTTCCGGAGGCCCAGCGGCCTAAAGACTTTTGGGCCCCACTCACTGCATATTTGTTGTGCCACCCTGATCTGTAAACTATTACAGCTATGTGCATTGACTAGGAATGCTGGAGTTGGGATTCTCTCTATGTTGTGCCACTCAGATGTATCCATGCAGCTTTGGATTCAGCCACTGAATAATGTATGTCATCTATTGTGCCGGGTGGGGAGGGGGTGAGGAGGATGTTGTTTTTCAGTGAGATTTGTTCTGAGTTTTTTTCTTTTTTTCCTGTAGGACTGTCATTGTCTATATATCAATGAGGAAATTATGCTTGCGACATTATGTATCATACTGATATCGTTGACCCAGATTTGGGTGTCTATGTATTACTGCTGCAAGTCATTCAATACATTTCTTTTAACGAAAATGCTGGATAAAAGGATGAGGTTATCAGATCAGTTTGTGGATTGCTACCTGCAAGTTGCTAGGTCCTGTTTACGAGGGTAGTGGCTTCTCCTTTCAAGGATTTTCCAACCAGCACATTTACTTCTAACTTTCCTTCATCCTGAGTGATGTGTTGGGGAATCTAATGTAAACATTGTGTTGCAGAAGTCTTACTAGCTGTTTGCGCTTATTGTTTATTCTGTTGCTTTGCTACTCTTCTTATTGGAACAAGTTGCTCAGTGTGAAATATTATCTATTTCAGGTATGTGGGTATCGTTCGTCCATGTACTGCGATGTTGATACCCATTTCAGAGCTACACATGAGGACACTAGAAACCTGCTCTGCCCCTATTGCCTGAAAATCTTTAAGAATGGAAATGCCTTCCAGCAACATTTTATGAGGCATCAGGTACAGTATTGAACTTTAGGGCTCTACGGCCGTGTAATGTTGACATGGTGCATTTAATATAAACATTCTGCCACATTTTTACTTCCTTTATTGTTTTCTTGCTCTTGCTTTACACACTGCTGCATGGGGAGGTCTAAACAGTATTTCTTGTTCCATATTAGGTGGCAACAACAAAGCCTAAAGTGCAGATCACGTGAGGCAGAGGTGCAAAATATATACTGTAGTGTATATGGGGCTAAGGTGAAAAGTGAGACTTTGCAGAAAACATTTGGCATGCGTCCAGGCTGTTTTATTTTACTTTCTCTTGCTTAGTACGCCTTTGCCAGGGAAGGTCAAAAACATTATTTGAAAACCAGAAAGCAAAAAGTGCAGAGCCCATGCGAGAGATGCAAAACACGTACTGTAGGGCAGTAGATGTGGCCAACTGATACTCTGTATAATACATATGGTATGGGTTCAGGCTGCGTGAAAGTCATCTAATTTTCCAGTTATGTTCTCGCCTCTGTGTCTCTGACAAAATTAATGTGATTCTGTTGTTCTGTTTTCTTCACTACTTTCTCCTAAAGAAGAAGAGTATCTACCATTGTAACAAGTGCCGACTGCAATTTCTGTTTGCAAAGGACAAAATTGAGCATAAACTTCAGCACCACAAAACGTTCAGAAAACCCAAACAATTGGAAGGGTTAAAGCCTGGGACGAAGGTAAAAAAGTGAAAAGCAAGCGATTTAACTTTTTTTTTTTTTTAATGTGAAAATGATTCTGTGCTAGATATATCTATTGTGTGTGCTCTACGAGCTTTGAGGAGATAAATTGCCTCTGGGCTTTATGGAGATTTGATGGCTAGTTTAATTATTTTGTATAAAGTGGTTTACAAGACCATATATCACAAAATTATCTCCCTTCTCACCATTGTGTCATTTCAGTGGAATTCACATCTTCTGTTTTTTATTTTTGTATGTTTTAAAAACTTGAACACCTGAATTGTTTTTAAGGCCATGTCCCCTGTATTTAAAGTTCTCTTTAGTGGATCTTCCTTACAATTCCTCAGCACTGAATGATATTGGCTATGAACACAAGCAAAAAAAAAAGAAAAATCAGCCAATTTACTAGGAAAGCTGATCTTAAACAAATCTAATGCTTACTTATAACTCCAAAGTACGAGTGGAACCCATCAAAGGTATTTTTTAGGTGGAGCCTAGAAGCGCGCAAGCACTGCTCTGCGAGTCATATAGTATTCAGAACATGAACTTCAAATCGGCTCATTGGTTGTTCCGGGTGCCTTTCTAAATTCCTTACTTCTGATAGGTAAATTGTGCCCATTTTTCCCTATTTTGGTCTGTCGTTCCCTCCCCTAGGGACTGGCCCTATTAAAGGGCTCATTTCGTTTTTGTCCATTTCAGTTTGTTTCACCCACAATTTTTTCAGATTGCCTACCTCTAGTCCTCTAGGACTGCAGCTGTGTCTCTATTCCCAGTGGTAAATACTCATTCTAAGTCCTCCAGACAGTGCTGCTAGCTGCTTCTCCTGTCCCATCGGTAACTGCTCCATCCTCTAGACAGAGCTGCAGCTGCTTCACTGGTCCCAGTGGAAGTTGCTCATTCTTAGTCCTCTAGCCAGTGCTGTTAGCTGCTTCTGCGGTCCCAGTGGTAATTCCTCATTGTAAGTCCTCTATGCAGTGTTGCAACTGTGTCTCTGGTCACAGTGGTAATTCATCATTCTAAGTCCTCTAGACAGTGCTCCTAGTTGCTTCTCTGGTCCCAGTGGTAATTCCTCATTCTAAGTCCTCTAGGTAGTGCTGCTAGCTGTTTCTCTGGCCCCATCTAGAATTCCTCATTCTAGGTCCTCTAGGCAGTGCTGCTAGTTGCTTCTCTGATCCCAGTGGTAAATCCTCATTCTAAGTCCTCTAGTCAGGGCTGCTACTGTGGTGCCATTGGTAATTCCTCCTTCTAAGTCCGCTAGGTAGTGCTGCTAGCTGCTTCTTTGGTGCAGTCGGTAATTCCTCATTCTAAGACCACTCTAGGCAGTGTTGCAAATGTGTCTCTGGCCACAGTGCTCCTAGCTGCTTCTCTGGTCCCAGTGGTAATTCCTCATTCTAAGTCCTCTAGTCAGTGCTGCTAGCTGCTACTGCGGTGCCGTTGGTAATTCCTCATTCCAAGTCTTCCAGACAGTGCTTCTAGCTGCTACTCTGGTCCTGACTGAAATTCCCATATTTGAAGTCCTCTAGGCAGCGCTGCAGCTGTCTCTGTTCCCAGTGGTAATTCCTCATAACATAACAAAACATAGCATAGCATAACAAAACACAACAACACATAGCATAACAAAACATAGCAAAACACAACAAAACATAGCCAGTCAGTCAAATTTGCTTTATTCGAGGTAAAAACTCATAAAAGCACAGTACATTTAAAACCGTTTTCATTCTTGATAAAAGATATAAAATATATTTACAAACTCCAATACATTTCCTTATTATCCATGTTACATAAAAGGAACAGTAGTTACATATTGGGACTTTAAAAGAATGAAGCATTTTGACTTTACTAATATTAAAAAACCAACGATAAAACATCAATAAAAATAATAGTACGACCAATGAGGACCCATCAACATGGTCAAAACATTCCTTGTAATTAGCACAGAGACATAGAAGTGAAGGCTTGATCTCAACCAGCCTACTATCATGCTATCAATTTCCTTCTGATAGCCCATGCCCATCCCAAGAATTTTGCAACCGCCACAGATACAACCGGCTGGGTGCTAGTACAGATTATTCTTAAAGCCACCTTACTCTCTCTCGTGCCGAGCAATCTACACATCGCCTTTAACCAGACACGACGGGGTGTTGAATATACCCCCACAAACAAAAAGAAGGTGGGCAATGGACTCAATGCCATTATTACAAGCTGGGCAGATATTGGAATTAGCTTCTGCCCATCTTCCTGTTAGCGATCTAATTGGGAGCGACCCCACTCTGAGCTGGAAATAAAGTTTCCTGTCCTGGGGCCTAGCTATAATATCCCAATAAGGTTCCAGGGACGGGGAGACCTTCGCTTCTAAGAAGCGGCCTTCCAGAGAGGTGGGATCTGCATTATTCCAGTCTCGGTTTGCTACCATTTCCCAATACCTTGTTTTTATGGTGTCTTTAGTCGGGAATTGAGCCAGCTTTGGATTCTCCCATAATCCCTTCATGCCCATTTTTTCCAGTGATCTACGCAAATCCTTTAGCCAGCCTATCTTATGGAATTTATCCATTTTAATTACATCCAGGAAGCTCCTCGCATAGTGCGCAAGTTCCTGGGTAACCCAGATGCGCCGCCAATATAAAATTGGTCGTAGCCCAGCCATGTCAGATATGGCTTTCCTACCTAGATCATAGCGTAGTGGCTTCACGGGTGTTCTTTTAGGGAGGCCAATATGTTATGTTATGTTATGTTTAGATCTCTTCTATAGCGCACGGCTGCCCCAAGGGGCGTCCCGGCGCTTTGGCAAAGAGAAATGCAGCAAAGAGACACAACACAGCAGCTCACGGAGGTCCCACCAGAAAATCAAACCGAGAAGAGCCAATAAGGTTTCGCAGGAATTTGTTTTCAACAAGCGTTAGAGGGGCCAAGTTGTCATAGCCCCATAGTTCGGCGCCGTAGAGCGCCGCACCAAGAGCTTTGGCCTCGTACACCTGGAGAGCTGGCAAAATTGGTTTAGTCAGGGATTTCTTGTGTTCAGCACTTATAGCCCCAGCATTTTGGCGGAGTTTAAGGGCTGCCATTTCAGTGTGCTTCCCCCATTTTACGCCCTTAGCTATATGGATTCCCAAGTAAACGAAGTCCGAAACCATTTCCACTCGTTGGCCATCCATGAAGAAGCTCCCTTTAAAGCTAGCATGAGGGTTAAATACCATGAGCTTCGTTTTAGCTACGTTTACTTCAAGCCCACGATCAACACAGAAACCCTCAAAAATTTTCAAGGCGTGCTGCAGACCACTAGGGGTTTTGGATATGATGAGCGTGTCGTCTGCAAATAGTAGAATGGGCGTTTTCACTCCATCCAAGGTAGGAGCGTCTACGGAGCCAGACAACATACGCTCAACTACCCCATTAATATACAGTGAAAAAAGCGTGGGGCCATGGCGCAGCCTTGGCGCACACCCCGCTCTACCTGAAACTCAGCAGTGACCTGCCCATGCCTCCCCCACTGGATGCTGGCATAGTTTGCCTCATGTAGTCTCATTGTTAGTGATAAGATTTCCAGCGGCATGCCCATCCCAGCTAACACTTTCCATAGCAGGGACCGGGGGACTAGGTCGAAGGCTGCTCGTAGGTCAATAAAAGCAGCATACAGACTGCCCTTCCCCAGCTGCACTACCTTCCAATGAAGCAACGTAAACCGGAATATCTGGTCTGTGGTACTGGTTAGCTTACGAAAGCCAGCTTGATAAGGAGATAAGATGTTATTTCCTTCTACCCAGGCCATAATTTTTGCTAGTCATTTTACCTATCACCTTTTGTACCGTGTCTATTAAGCTGATGGGCCTGTAATTCCCTGGGAGTGTCTTGTCTCCTTTTTTGTACACAGGGATTATTACAGCCCCTTTCCAAGACTTTGGTACAGGTGCCCCTAGCGCCACCGCATTAGCTAGCTCCAGAATATACCTGCCCCATCGCATTTTCTCATGAAGGAAGACATCCGCGGGGACCCCATCAGGTCCGGGTGCCTTTCCCCGGGCAACTGTGTCCAAGGCCTCTGCTACATCAGCGTTGTTAAAAGGAGGGACAGCGAATATGGTAATGGCTACAGGCTCCCTGATCTTATCCTCTGGACGACACCTATATTGGGGTCCAAAAACACAACAAAACATAGCATAGCTTAACCCCTCTACTGCGCCCGCGATTTTGCGGAAGTGCGGCACTTCCGCAAAACGGGCGGGGCCGCGTCGGCCATTGGCCGACGGCAGCACCAGCGAGGTAGCGTTGCCGTCGGCCAATGGCCGAAGGCAGCATGGAAGGGGTTAACAAAATACAACAAAACATAGCAAAAAAATACATATAGCCTAGCAAAACATTGCATAGTATACCAAACACAACAAAACATAGCATAATAAAACATAGCATAGCAAAACAAAGCATAACACACACAACCACACACACACACACAACCACACACACATAACCATCTATTTATCTATCTATCACCCTTACTCTGTCTATCGATCTATCGCCCTCACTCTCTCGATCACCCTCACTCTATCGCCCTCACTCTATCTATCTATCTATCTATCTATCTATCTATCTATCTATCTATCTATCTATCTATCTATCTATCTATCTATCTATCTATCTATCCATCCATCTGTCTGTCTATTGCCCTCACTCTATCTATCGCCCTCACTCTATGTATCTTCCACACTCTATCGCCCAAACTCTATCTATCGCCCTCACTCTATCTATCGGCCTTACTCTATCGCCCTCACTCTATCTTGCTAACGCCCTCACTCTATCTATCTATTGCCCCCACTATCTATCGCTCTCACTATATCTATCTCCCTCACTATATCTATCGCCCTCACTATATCTATCGCCCTCACTATATCTATCGCCCTCACTCGATCTCTCTATCGCCCTCACTCGATCTCTCTATCGCCCTCACTCGATCTCTCTATCGCCCTCACTCGATCTCTCTATCGCCCTCACTCTATCTATCTATCTATCTATCTATCTATCTATCTATCTATCGCCCTCACTCTATCAATCTATCTATCAATCTATCTATCTGTCGCCCTCACTCTATCGCCCTCACTCTATCTATTGCCCTCACGCTATCTATCTATCTATCTATTCATCAACAAAGTCTTTATTTCGATTTTTAGACAAATCACAAGACCTCGACATAAAAAAACAGTTTGTAACAATATTTAGAACAAAACAAGCCAGCAATATAAGACAGAATAAAAACCGTTAAAACAGGAAAACAAAATTGAAAATATATACAAGACAGCACCTTTCCTTAAAAGGAGGGATAAGGAGGGGCCTTTCAAGGGAGGGCTACTAGGAAAGTCTCAGCTTCTTAGCTCTTATCACCCAGGCCCATCCCAGAAACATTGCCACTGCTATCGCAATAGCTTGTTCCGTGTCAGTCCTAAGAACCCTCAGGGCTGCCATGGCTACCCTGAAACCCAAATTTTAACAAATAGGGTTCAACCATTTTAGTCTTGGGTTTCTATAGGACGGGCATATGAAAAAGAAGTGTGCAGTTGTTTCCAACACCTCTGGGCAAAATGGGCAATGGCCTCCACAGCCCCGATTCCAACTAAGCATATGGAACCCCAAAGGTAAGGAACCCACCTTAAACTGATGATACAGTTTTCTTTCCAGAGTGCTTCTAATAATATCCCAATATGGATCTAAAGACGAAGTAATCTTGAACTCTAAGAATCCAATAGTTAGGGAATTATTACTCTGGGATAGTCGCCGTTGCTCTTTATGGTTCCAGTAAGCAGCTTTTATTTTCTTCTTAGAAGGGAAAACCACTGAGGAGGGAAATTCCCATAAGTTCCTCATGCCCATGGCTGCTAAAGTTGACTTAAGCTCCCTGAACCACGGGATCTTGTCAGAGGTGTTAATGGACTTGACTTCGCTCAAGGCCTGTGCATACTGTGCCAGCTCGGGAGTCGTCCAGTCTCTGCGCCAATAGGCTATGGGGCGAAATCGAGCCTGGTCCCTAATGTTCCTACTACCCGTGTCGAGATACAGGGGGAGCAATGGTGTAGAATTGGGAAGCCCCAGAAGCACTCGGAGGAAGTTATTATGTGCCACGGCTAGGGGTGCTATGTGCCACGGCTAGGGGCGCAATCTGTCTATCTATCTCTATCTATCTATCTATCTATATACTGATCGCCATCATTCTATCTATCTGTCTATCTATCGCCCTCACTCTATCTAGCTATCGCCTTCACTCTATCTATCTATCACCCTCCCTCTATCTATCGCCTTCTATCTATCTATCTATCACACTCACTCTATCGCACCACCACAGCATCACTAAGGGGCACCACAACAGCATCACTAAGGGGCACCACAACATCACTATGCGCTATCACAGCATCACTGAACGCCACAGTATCACTCGTCACCATCACAACATCACTCCGCGCCACCACAACAATAATCTGTGCAACCATTCAACAACAACTGGTTCAAATATGTTCTCTCAATGTTTCAAGCTTTATTACAAATGTCACAAAAAGAGGTTAATATTTCACTTCTGTTCTTGGATTTTCGTCACAATAAAATACACTGAACATAATCTTCACAAAAGTTATTTACAAAAGTTTAAGCTATTGCCATTATAAGTTACAATAACTTTTATTTAAGTATTAATTATTAAAAAAATTAAAAGCAATTGTTATTTGTAATATCAATACATCTAAGTCACGTAAATACAACACATGTTGCATTACAAATGCTATAGGTGTCACATTTGCGAAAGTTATAACTATTGGCATTGTAAATGTCAAAGCTATTATCTTCGCTATTTTCAAAATCAACACATAAATAAAAAAATGTAATTTACAACACCAATAGCTCAAACGTTCCTAATTCGAGACCTATTGCATTGCAAATGCTTGTTAATACAGGCTTTAGACTTTGTTTCTAATAAAAAAAATACCCAACTTTAATTTCAATGGTCGATGCCGAAAAGGATTTCGACCTGGTGAATTGGGATGTACTCTTTATTGGTATGCAAAAGTTTGGCTTTCCGGATAAGATAAGATTAATATGTGGAAAAATATTGTTCAGGATGCGCAAGCAAGGGTGGTAGTTAATGCCAACTCGATAGGGACAGTTAATATCAATCGAGGTACCAGGCAAGGCTGCCCGATGTCCCTCATCCTGTTTACTTTTTTCATTGAGCCACTAGCGACAAGAATACGTGAGAATATTGAAATCAAGCCACCCATAGCAGGAATGGCAAAAATTAAATTATTCGCCGACAATATTATTTTATATATACATCCTGATAAATTAAATCTTGATCAAGCATTAGGTGAATGTAGTCGGTTTGAACTGATTGGCGGATATAAAATTAATTAGAATAAAACCGAGGTACTGGTACTGAATTTGGACTGTAATTTTTTACCTGTAAATTTAAGATCACAGGCTTTAAAAAAAGAACCGATTTGATCAATTATTTAACTTGAATTATTTAACAACGCGAAATAAAATTAAAATCTTGCTGGAGAGATGCATTCTTTTACTATTGACTTTGATTGGTCGGGTTGCAATTACCGCACAGTTGAGGATTAATTCTTATTATTTTAGAGAGATTGAGTCCAAGATTAGGGGTTTTGTTTGGATCAAGAAGGTTTCAAGGGTGAAATTGAGTACACTTCAGCTGGGAACTACACAAGGGGGCCTAGCTTTACCGAATATACGTACGTTTTACATGGCAGCGATAATGGATCTCACGGCACGTTTATTGAAGCCCAATGGACTGTTTGATATGTTTTTTTATGAAAAAATGGTTCATGAGGGAGGTTAACCAGTTCCGATTTATTTTTTTAAACCGCGAAATTACCAAAAAAGACCAGGTACAAGACTATTTGAGATTTTGCTTATAGATTACAATCCTTTTTTAAGCAGGAAGGGGGTGGTGGTTTGTATTACTTGAGGAGTGCAAGATCTTGGGGCTTCAAATTCATTCGAATAAGCTCCAAAAGTGGAGAGACTCAGGTTTTTGTGATCTAGATTCTTTTTTTATATCGCGGAAACGTATTACTTGGCAAGAGGTCCTGGTTAGGTCTGACAATAAATTAAAAATTGAATTTCTGCAGATTATAAACTTAATAAATAAATATAATTTATCGGCAGGCGTAACGCCTTTGGTTACCGTTCTGTATAAAGTGAAATTAACTGGAGCAGGGAACTGGTACAATTCTCTGAGAAAGGGTGAAGAATCTCCTTTAGTTGAGGGAATCCTGGCTAAAATATCTCCGGAAACCAATTGCTCCTTCTCGAGGCAGGAATGGGAGCGGATCACCCAGTTAGGAGGCAAGGCTCTCAGCGCGGCCAATTTTAAGAGGATGTCTTTTTTTTATCCCGCTGGCTGGCCTATCTAACCCCCAAAGCTTTGAATAAACGCTTTTCGGCAGTAGAAAATACATGTTTTAGATGTCAGCTTCACGAGGAGGGCAATTGGCTTCATATTTTTTACAAATGTTCAAAATTGGAGAATTTTTGGCGCCAAATCTTTTCCTCAATAAGTCAGGCTATTAATAAGGTAATTGAACCTGAAGCCGAGATCGCTCTTTTCGGATTCTCAATGAAGAGAAATGATTTGCCTAGTGCAGAAGAAACTTATATTGCAATCTGCACTTTGGTTGCCTGTTCTCTAATCCTTCAAAATTGGAGGTCAGAGAGGTACCATCCTATTTTAAATGGGTGAACAAAATGAGACTGACAAAAAATTTCGAAGAGGCTTATGCCAAAAGAGTTGGATCACCGCAAAAATATACCAAAAATTGGAAATACTTTATTAGTATTGAGTTTACTATCACCCCATAGCACTTTAACAAGTAATATCTTATTCAACAAGAAGTACAGGTTAGCTATCGTAATATATGAAAAAAAGTGTTGGGTCCCTGTTTACTAACTAGTAGATTCGATTCACTAGGATTATCAATCCTAGAGGTATGGCTTGCAATAAAGTCAAACTTATTTACCAAACTGAAATGGAAACATTTTGAAGGCAAAGTGGACACTTGAACAAAAAACTCAATGATGATCTGTAGCTATAGCTATCGTAATACTCATTTTTAATTTTTTATTCTTTTATAGCACTGTGGTACATAGCACTCTAACACTTTAGCACAAGACACTTTATGAATATTAATAGTCCAGGCCAGACATGTCAACACTTCTCTTGTGCAGGGATCTCGTATAAGTAGCTCTGGCCAGATTATAATAGTTTGAATTGTCTGTACTTTGACTATTGTAACTGTGAATTTGTGATGGGAAAATGATTGCACTTGGCACTTTCTGGTTACGTATCTTTTGCTCTGTACATAAACGTATATTGATGACTATTGCTGAATGGGATGAAGTATGACGAATTACTCTCATCTGGTCTGTATTTTGTTTGCCTTCTGACCATGATCCTCACACTTGCCAACATTGCCAGCACCTGTCCAGAAGAACTTTGAAGGACAGGGAGAAGATTCACATCTGTGGACTGGCAGAGAGGAGAAGATCTTTCTACAGAGGCAGCTCAGCACTGAAGAAGGAGAGGCCATCTACTAGTAAGAATCCAGTGTGCCCTCCGTTGGCGTCGGGCTCGGCGCCTCAAACCCATTCTTCAGTGTCAAAAACAGCGACAAGAAGACCGTCGACGGCGGGCTCTCCGTCGAGAGAAGACCGGTCGTCGCCGAGAATCACAGGTACGTCAATACCTCCGCCGTTGTCAACCAGGCGACTATCGGCGTCGAGGCAGCGATCTCCGTTGGTGCGGGCTCGCCCAGCATCAAGAGACAGGTCTCCGTCGTCGCCGGCGAGGCGGCGTTCGACGTCGAGGCAGGCTCCGTCATCGCAGAGTCACCAGCGATCGACGGCGAAGCATAAATCTCCGTCGACGTCAACCAGGCGATTGTCGACGTCGAGTCACCTTCGGCCGTCGCAGGTTCAGCGGCCGGCGTCGAAGCATACCTCTCCGTCAACGTCATCCAGACGGCGTTCGACGTCGAGACCGGTACCATCTCCTCCGTCGGCGTCTAGGCGACAATCGACGTCGAGGTCTAGATCTCCTATTTCACATTCGACGTCGGGACCAGGCAAATCGGCGTCGAGGCATTGTTCAACATCGAGGAGGCTTTCTCCGTCGAACCGGACATCAAGGAGATCACGAACACGCTCACCTTCAAGAGCACGATCTGGAGGCTCCAGGCATTCAACCTCATTCCATTCGACCTCGAGGCATTCAGAAAGACCGACGCCGAGGAGACATTCCACATCCAGAGTCTCTCCCATTATGGTGACACAGAGCAGATCTACGTCTAGGCACTCGCCTGCGACGTCTCATCGCTCCTTGCGACAGAGGTCGCGTTCAAGAACCCTTGGGGCCGTTTCACATTCTGTCAGAAGTTTCCCACAGACAATTGCATCTTCTCACAGTGCATCCAGGCATTCTGAAGAGCCTGTGGGTTCTCCTACAAGATGTTCTCCGGAGAGTCAGAGATCTCCTTCAGTACATCTCTCTCCCAGGTGGATGCAACCCCTGCATGTCTGAAAACCAGTGTGAGCAGGTGCTACGCAAAGGGCGGCTGAATATTCAAGCCCTTTACATAGATCCCCATTACAGCGATTGGTGCAAGAAGTGGACAAGTCACCTCACACTCGCACCAGAGAGCACCGGGGCAGATCCCCTGGGCACAGGTCTACGCAGGGCCATCGTAAAAGACGACGTACACCATCTTGGTCGTCTTCCTCAACACATTCTTCAAAGAGGGATTACTCTCCCACCCTCACAGAGAGTCCGCCTAGCAGGATTTCTCCTATTGATGATATCAATACTTTCCATGATGTGCTCTCCAGGGGAGCACAGAAATTAAACATCACCATGGCCACTACACAAACGACCACATCCATCATCTTTGAAACATTGCATCAAAGATCGGTTTCAAGGCCTATGCTCCCTTTGGTACCGGGAGTCATCGAACCGGTAATGGAGGTTTTTCTAACACCAGCCTCCGTCAAAGCGGGTCCTGCAAGGATTTTAAAGAAATAGATCCTCTATTCCTGAGATCAGATCCTCCTCCTGATTCAGTGATAATTGCAGCAGCGAGGAAAACACATTCAGTAGCATCTTCTTCCTCTGTTCCTCCTGATAAGGATAGTAAGGCTCAGGACTCTTGGGGGCGGAAAGCCTGTGGTTCAGCGGCCTCCTCACTGCAAGTTTCCAACACAGCAGCTCTGTTAGGGCGATATGACAGATCCCTGTGGGATTCTTTGGGGCGCTTTAAAGAGAAGCTTCCGAAAGAAGATCAGCAGAACTTCTCAGAGATCATTCACGAGGGTGCTCTTGTATCAAACCAGGTCATAAGCACTGCAGCTGATGGCGTGTCTCTAGCAGCTCATTCTTATGTACATGGCATTTGTGCACGTCCTTCCTCCTGGTTACGCCTAACTGCTCTGAAGCCTGATGCACAACAACGCATAATGAATCTTCCCTTCTCAGGTACCTCTCTGTTTGGGTCCCATACAGATGAGTAGATGAGAAGAATGAAGGCGGAATTAGACACTTTGAAGGCGATGGACCTTGAGAAAAAGAAGGATTTCAGGAGGCGTTAAAGGCCTTATAATAAGAAAGGAAACCAACAGAGAGTTCAAACCCCTCACTGGTCCCAAGGCAAGCAGGGGAAATCCCAGTATCAGGGTAGACGCTCCTCGAGGGGAAGAGGAGGACACCAGCAGCAATCCACCGCCACACCTAAGACAGCAGGAAAGCAATGAGTCGATGCTTCCTCCAGCACCGTTGCGCACTCCAGTGGGAGGAAGTATCACGCACTATGCTCAAGAGTGGCACAGGATAACAAAAGATCAATGGGTGCTAAATATACTAAACAATGGATACGCACTACGTTTCTGCACGGCTCCAAAAGACTCTCCTCCGGTAACATCCAAGCAGCATCATCTGGACCTCCTGCGTCAGGAGGTGTCGACTCTTCTCGTAAAGCAAGCCATAGAAGAGGTCCCCCCACTGCAGAAAGGGAAAGGAGTCTACTCCAGATACTTCCTTGTCCGGAAAAGGGACCAGCCGAACAAGTTCAGAACCATATTAGACCTTCGGTTCCTGAACAAATTCATCCGAAAAGAAAAATTTCAAGTGCGGTCTCTTCATAAAAATTTTCCACACTTACAAAAAGGCGATTGGATGTGCTCAGTGTACCTTCAGGATGCATACTTCCACATCCCCATCACGGCACGCCATCGCAAGTTCCTTCGTTTCACAATAGGAAAGTCAGCTCCAAGGGTGTTCACGAAATGCATGGCGGTGGTGGCAGCCTTCTTACATCGTCATGGCCTACACGTCTAGCCATACCTGGACGATTGGTTATTAAAGGACTCGTCTCAACTCCTAGTGCGGAAACACCTTCTCGTGTGTCTAGACCTACTTCACCGTTTGGGACTTCATGTCAATCTGGACAAGTCGTCCTTCAACCCACACAGTTGATCCACTATCTAGGGGCCACTATCGCTCTAGGAAAAGTGTTTCCTTCGGCGGACAGACTGTCATCAATGTCAGTGAAAGGTAACACCATTCTTCAAGCTTCTCAGCCTTCAGTACGACAGGTGGCATCTCTACTGGGCTCAATGGCCTCCTGCATCTTCCTCATTCCCAACGCCAGGTAGTGGATGAGGCCGCTTCAGCAGGACCTAGGGGACAAGTGGAATCAAACATCAGGGCAATGGAACGATCGGATTACACTATCTCCCAGTGCGAAGAAGTCCTTCCTCTGGTGGATGCATCCACAGAATATCACGATGGGAGTTCCTTTTCATCAGCCTCTGCCAGTGCAATCCCTGATCACAGACGCTTCTCTTAAGGGTTAGGGCGCACATCTAGGTCCCCTTCAGACACAGGGAAGATGGTCACCCAAAGAGCAAACTTACCATATCAACATGCTCGAACTGCGAGCAGTTCACTTGGCTCTCAAGGCTCTTCAACCTGCCATACAATCATACTCTATTTTAAATCAAACAGACAACACAACCACCATGTACTATTTAAACAAACAAGGTGGAACACGTTCTCGTCCTCTGTCTCTCGAAACCCAATCGATTTGCCACTGGCTACTGGCCAGGAACCTATCGATCACGGCAGTTCATCTGCCAGGAGAGCAGAGTGTTCGAGCGGACTTGCTCAGTCGTCACTTCCAAGAGCAAGAGGACTGGGTGCTCCACAACGACGTGGTGGCAGACATTTTTCGGCAGTGAGGTCATCCTTCCATTGACCTCTTCGCAGACGAAAACAGAAAATGCCACGCCTTCGCATCCAGGTTCTATCGACCAGGAACAAGGGGGACTGCACTTTGATAAACTGGTCAGGGACGTTTGCATACGCCTTTTCTCTCCTCCCTCTCATTCCGAAGGAAGTGGCGAAGCTCCTCAGATCCATGATGAAAATAATCCTAATAGCACCAGACTGGCTTCGCCAATGGTGGTACCCGGATCTGTTGCAGTTGTCAATTCGTCCTCATTGTAGACTTGCATGCAGGCCGGACCTTCTAATCAAGATGGGGGGAGATCTTGGATCCCAGCCTTCCCTCTCAGCTTAACAGCATGGCTCCTGAAGTCCTGCAATACGGACACTTAAACCTCCCCGCAGACTGCATGGACATTCTACCAGGAGTCAAGGAGACCTTCCACAAGATCCTCATACTCTATGAAATGGAAGAGGTTTTACCTGTGGTGTAGATAGAACGGTTGGAGTCCAATTACTGGCCAGGAGGACGTCATCTTGCCATACTTGCTCTATTTGGCCGAGTCTGGATTGAAATATTCCTCCATAAAGTTACATTTGGCGGCCATTACGGCTTACCGTAAATCTCCTAACCAACCTTCTTTTTTCCAGCTACAGGTGGTAAAGGACTTCCTACAGGGGCCTAAAGAAGGTTTACCCCCTGTTAGACCTCCTTCCCCTCCTTGGGAGTTGAACCTCCTATTGTCTAAACTGATCATAAGGCTTCATTGCAACACCTTACGTGGAAAGTGGCGTTTCTGGTAGCAATCACTTCTGCGTGCAGAGTGAGTGAAATTCAAGCGCTATCCTCCAAAGAGCCCTATACAGTCTTATGCGAACCCACCCTTCCTTTCTGCCAAAGGTGGTGTCGGAGTTCCATGTAAATCAGACGATTTCTTTACCTTCTTTCTTTCCAAATCCTACAACTCCAGTGGAGAGGTCTCTGTATTTGCTGGATCTCAAAAGGGTACTAAAATTTTACTTGGAGGCCGCAAAATCTGTAAGAAGGTCTAACTAATTATTTGTGAACTATGGCTCTATTAGAACCGGTTTTGCTGCTTCTAAGAGAACCATCTCAAGATGGATAAGTGTCTTGTATAAAGTTATCTTACCAGTTGGCAAATAAACCTTTGATCGCTTCTCCTAAAGCTCACTTGACATGGGGTAAAGCGGCAACAGTGGCTTTTCTGCACAATGTTCCGGTGGCCGAGATTTGCAAAGCTGCAACTTTGAAATCGATGCATACATTTACCAGACCTTACTGTCTGGATTCTGACTCCAGAGCAGATACCCAAGTGGACCAGGCCTCCTTGAGGAATCTGTTCCAGTGTTGATTTTTCGGAGTCTGTGCTAGCCTAACGTCCATTTTCTATGTTTCACCAATTCTCTGTTTACTTGCCCGCAGGATGAGGGGATGGGCTTGCTATTCTATTCATGTGCTTATGACTATTGATGAGGATCCCCTGGAAGAGAAGGATTAGTTACCTGTAATCCTAGTTCTCTTCCAGGGGTATCCTCATCAAAGTCATAAGCAACCCACTCGCCTCCCCGGGCAAGTAGTCATGTGAAATATATATCTGTTTTTAGGTCTCGGCCTGCGTGTTTTTCCTGTCCTTTCTCTCGTGACTTGCCTCCTCTCCCCCCACCCCTCTTCTCACCTCTCTCCTCCTCGTGGCTCTCCCCGTCCCGGACCGTGCGCTCCATGCCTGTCGCTGGGCTCTGTGTGCTCCTCTCGTCGCCTCCTCTCCCCCCACCCCTCTTCACTTGGACGGCTCCATATGAGCCCGGAACTCACCCTCTGCTTCGGGGAGTCCTCAGATGTTTGCCGCGTCACAACAACCTCAGCGCGACGTCACAATGCAGGGAACACGGAGGAACCTCAGCGCGACGTCACAATGCAGGGAACACGGAGGCTGACTGGCCTGGGTACAGTACGGTGCGAGCCTGTTACGCACTGTGCTGCAAGGCAGCCATAAGTAAACACTGACGACTCCCCCACGCTCAGGTTGCGCCTGTCGCTCACCTGGCACAGTGCTCTCTGGGGCATGCAGGAGCATGGGGGACCTGCAGCGCCCCCCAGAGCCTCACAGGCAGCTGCAGGCCGCACTGTCCGTGGTCCGTGAGGAAGGTCCGGGGGAGGAGGGCTGTGGCGGGGCGAGCTCCGGAGGCCTGGAGAGGACCAAAAATATTTACACCACACCACCGGTTTACCTCGTTAAAAACATCAGCCCGTTCCAAAATGGCTGCGTAAGAGACGTTACAGTCCTTTTTCTATTGTCCTACCTGATACTGCCTGATGACTTCTGATTACCGGTGTGCGGGCGGTAATGGCGGTGCGGGGGCTCTGGGGGTATCTCCCCCTCCTCTTGTTGCTTCTATCAGTGGAGGGACAGTATCGCCTCCCCGGGCCGTTATCCATGTGCACCCAGCATCTTCTCTAGGAGACGTAACCTGCACTAAAGCCCGCACCACCTGCGAGTAGATTGGACTATATCCGGGGACACCCAGCTTCACCAGTGCCTGCATACTGGGATAACTGGTCTGTTTTTCGCTCTGGACAGCCAGCGTCTGCCAAGGTACGAATCTGTGGGCTTTAAGCATCACTTCCAGAGCCATTATCAGGACTGTCAACACCTGCTTGTGAGGGCATACATGGACCTTGTCTTACCTCTGTTCCCTGCTTGTGCGCGATTATCTTGCTTCTGTTACCTGCTTGTGATCGTTTTTTTTTTGCTCTGTTCCCTGACTGTGCTCGGTTTTTCTTGCTCTGTTCCCTGACTGTGCTCGGTTTTTCTTGCTCTGTTCCCTGACTGTGCTCGGTTTTTCTTGCTCTGTTCCCTGACTGTGCTCGGTTTTTCTTGCTCTGTTCCCTGACTGTGCTCGGTTTTTCTTGCTCTGTTCCCTGACTGTGCTCGGTTTTTCTTGCTCTGTTCCCTGACTGTGCTCGGTTTTTCTTGCTCTGTTCCTTGCTTGTGCTCGTTTTTTCTTGCTCTGGTCCCTGACTGTGCTCGTTTTTTCTTGCTGTGGTCCCTGACTGTGCTCGTTTTTTCTTGCTGTGGTCCCTGACTGTGCTCGTTTTTTCTTGCTCTGGTCCCTGAATGGGCTCGGTTTTTCTTGCCTTTGGTCCCTGCTTGTGATCGTTGTTTTTCTTCTTGCCTCTGGTCCCTGCTTGTGATCGTTGTTTTTCTTCTTGCCTCTGGACCCTGCTTGTGATCGGTTTTTTTTCTTTCTTGCCTCTGTTCCCTGGGGCATTACTTGGCAGAGATGGGCGTGTGGCTGACCTACACTGAGGGAAGCAACGGGTGAGCTTTAGGAGTTGGTGGGGGCCTCGAATAACCCATTTGTAATTAAGGAGACTCCCCGGGGTGAGTGTGTGTGTGGCTCTCTGTGTGTGTGGCTCTCTGTGTGTGTGGCTCTCTGTGTGTGTGGCTCTCTGTGTGTGTGGGTCTCTGTGTGTGTGGGTCTCTGTGTGTGTGTGGCTCTCTGTGTGTGTGGCTCTCTGTGTGTGTGGCTCTCTGTGTGTGTGGGTCTCTGTGTGTGTGGCTCTCTGTGTGTGTGGCTCTCTGTGTGTGTGGCTCTCTGTGTGTGTGGCTCTCTCTGTGTGTGTGTGGCTCTCTGTGTGTGTGGCTCTCTGCGTGTGTGGCTCTCTGCGTGTGTGGCTCTCTCTGTGTGTGTGTGGCTCTCTCTGTGTGTGTGTGGCTCTCTCTGTGTGTGTGGCTCTCTGTGTGTGTGGCTCTCTGTGTGTGTGGCTCTCTCTGTGTGTGTGGCTCTGTGTGTGTGTGGCTCTCTGTGTGTGTGGCTCTCTGTGTGTGTGGCTCTCTGTGTGTGTGGCTCTCTGTGTGTGTGGCTCTCTGTGTGTGTGTGTGGCTCTCTGTGTGTGTGTGGCTCTCTGTGTGTGTGTGGCTCTCTGTGTGTGTGTGGCTCTGTATGTGTGTGTGGCTCTGTGTGTGGCTCTGTGTGTGTGTGTGGGGTGCTGTGTGTGTGTGGGGTGCTGTGTGTGTGTGTGGGGGGTGCTGTGTGTGTGTGGGGGGTGCTGTGTGTGTGTGGGGGGTGCTGTGTGTGTGTGGGGGGTGCTGTGTGTGTGTGGGGGGTGCTGTGTGTGTGTGGGGCGCTGTGTGTGTGTGGGGCGCTGTGTGTGTGTGGGGCGCTGTGTGTGTGTGGGGCGCTGTGTGTGTGTGGGGTGCTCTGTGTGTGTGGGGCGCTCTGTGTGCGTGTGGCACTCTGTGTGTGTGTGTGTGGCGCTCTGTGTGCGTGTGGCACTCTGTGTGTGGCGCTGTGCGTGTGTGGCGCTGTGCGTGTGTGGCGCTGTGCGTGTGTGGTGCTGTTTGTGCACTCGTGTGGCTCTGTGTGCGTGCGTGTGGCTCTCTGTGTGCGTGCGTGTGGCTCTCTGTGTGCGTGCGTGTGGCTCTCTGTGTGCGTGCGTGTGGCTCTCTGTGTGCGTGCGTGTGGCTCTCTGTGAGCGTGCGTGTGGCTCTCTGTGTGCGTGCGTGTGGCTCTCTGTGCGCGCGTGTGGCTCTGTGTGTGTAGCGCTGTGTGTGCGCGCGTGTGGTGCTGTGTGTGTGCGCGCGTGTGGTGCTGTGTGTGCGCGCGCGTGGTGCTGTGTGCGCGCGCGTGTGGCTCTCTGCGCGTGTGTGGCTCTCTGCGCGCGTGTGGCTCTGCGCGCGTGTGGCTCTCTGCGCGCGTGTGGCTCTCTGCGCGCGTGTGGCTCTCTGTGTGCGCGCGTGTGGCTCTCTGTGTGCGCGCGTGTGGCTCTCTGTGTGCGCGCGTGTGGCTCTCTGTGCGCGCGTGTGGCTCTCTGTGCGCGCGTGTGGCTCTCTGTGCGCGCGTGTGGCTCTCTGTGCGCGCGTGTGGCTCTCTGTGCGCTCGCGTGGCTCTCTGTGCGCGCGCGTGGCTCTCTGTGCGCGCCCGTGGTTCTCTGTGCGCGCGCGCGTGGCTCTCTGTGCGCGCGCGCGTAGCTCTCTGTGTGCGCGCGCGCGTAGCTCTCTGTGTGCGCGCGCGTGGCTCTCTGTGTGCGCGCGCGTGGCTCTCTGTGTGCGCGCGCGTGGCTCTCTGTGTGCGCGCGTGTGGCTCTCTGTGTGCGCGCGTGTGGCTCTCTGTGTGCATGCGTGTGGCTCTCTGTGTGCATGCGTGTGGCTCTCTGTGTGCATGCGTGTGGCTCTCAGTGTGCGTGCGTGTGGCTCTCTCTGTGTGCGCGCGGCTCTGTGTGCGCGCGGCTCTGTGTGTGCGCGGCTGTGTGTGTGTGCGCGGCTCTGTGTGTGTGCGTGGCTCTGTGTGTGTGCATGGCTCTGTGTGTGCGTGGCTCTGTGTGTGTGCGTGTGGCTCTGTGTGTGTGCGTGGCTCTGTGTGCGCGCGTGTGGCTCTCTGTGTGCATGCGTGTGGCTCTCTGTGTGCATGCGTGTGGCTCTCTGTGTGCATGCGTGTGGCTCTCAGTGTGCGTGCGTGTGGCTCTCTCTGTGTGCGCGCGGCTCTGTGTGTGCGCGGCTCTGTGTGTGCGCGGCTGTGTGTGTGTGCGCGGCTCTGTGTGTGTGCGTGGCTCTGTGTGTGTGCATGGCTCTGTGTGTGCGTGGCTCTGTGTGTGTGCGTGTGGCTCTGTGTGTGCGTGTGGCTCTGTGTGTGCGTGTGGCTCTGTGTGTGCGTGTGGCTCTGTGTGTGCGTGTGGCTCTGTGTGTGCGTGTGGATCTCTGTGTGTGGCTCTCTGTGTGTGGCTCTCTGTGTGTGGCTCTCTGTGTGTGGCTCTCTGTGTGTGTGGCTCTCTGTGTGTGTGGCTCTCTGTGTGTGTGGCTCTCTGTGTGTGTGGCTCTCTGTGTGTGTGGCTCTCTGTGTGTGTGGCTCTCTCTGTGTGTGTGGCTCTCTGCGAGCGTGTGGCTCTCTCTGTGTGCGCGCGTGTGGCTCTCTGTGTGCGCGCGTGTGGCTCTCTGTGTGCGCGCGTGTGGCTCTCTCTGTGTGCGCGCGTGTGGCTCTCTCTGTGTGCGCTCGTGTGGCTCTCTCTGTGTGCGCGCGTGTGGCTCTCTGTGTGCATGCGTGTGGCTCTCTGTGTGCATGCGTGTGGCTCTCAGTGTGCGTGCGTGTGGCTCTCTCTGTGTGTGCGCGGCTGTGTGTGTGCGCGGCTGTGTGTGTGCGCGGCTGTGTGTGTGCGCGGCTCTGTGTGTGTGCGTGGCTCTGTGTGTGTGCGTGGCTCTGTGTGTGTGCGTGTGGCTCTGTGTGTGCGTGTGGCTCTGTGTGTGCGTGTGGCTCTGTGTGTGCGTGTGGCTCTGTGTGTGCGTGTGGCTCTGTGTGTGCGTGTGGCTCTGTGTGTGCGTGTGGATCTCTGTGTGTGGCTCTCTGTGTGTGTGGCTCTCTGTGTGTGTGGCTCTCTGTGTGTGTGGCTCTCTGTGTGTGTGGCTCTCTGTGTGTGTGGCTCTCTGTGTGTGTGGCTCTCTGTGTGTGTGGCTCTCTGTGTGTGTGGCTCTCTGTGTGTGTGGCTCTCTCTGTGTGTGGCTCTCTCTGTGTGTGTGGCTCTCTGCGAGCGTGTGGCTCTCTCTGTGTGCGCGCGTGTGGCTCTCTCTGTGTGCGCGCGTGTGGCTCTCTCTGTGTGCGCTCGTGTGGCTCTGTGTGCGCGCGTGTGGTCTCTGTGTGCGCGCGTGTGGTCTCTGTGCGCGCGTGTGGCTCTCTCTGTGTGCGCGCGTGTGGCTCTCTCTGTGTGCGCGCGTGTGGCTCTCTCTGTGTGCGCGCGTGTGGCTCTCTCTGTGTACGCGCGTGTGGCTCTCTCTGTGTGCGTGCGTGTGGCTCTCTATGTGTGCGTGCGTGTGGCTCTCTCTGTGTGCGTGCGTGTGGCTCTCTCTGTGTGCGCGCATGGCTCTGTGTGTGTGCGTGTGGCTCTGTGTGTGTGCGTGTGGCTCTGTGTGTGTGCGTGTGGCTCTGTGTGCGTGCGTGTGGCTCTCTATGTGCGCGCGTGTGGCTCTCTGTGTGCGCGCGTGTGGCTCTCTGTGCGCGCGTGTGGCTCTCTGTGCGCGCGTGTGGCTCTCTGTGCGCGCGTGTGGCTCTCTGTGCGCGCGTGTGACTCTCTGTGCGCGCGTGTGGCTCTCTGTGCGCGCGCGTGTGGCTCTCTGTGCGCGCGCGTGTGGCTCTCTGTGTGCGCGCGTGTGGCTCTCTGTGTGCGCGCGTGTGGCTCTCTCTGTGTGCGCGCGGCTCTGTGTGTGCGCGCGGCTCTGTGTGTGCGCGCGGCTCTGTGTGTGTGCGCGGCTCTGTGTGTGTGCGTGTGGCTCTGTGTGTGCGTGTGGCTCTGTGTGTGCGTGTGGCTCTGTGTGTGCGTGTGGCTCTGTGTGTGCGTGTGGCTCTGTGTGTGCGTGTGGCTCTGTGTGTGCGTGTGGCTCTGTGTGTGCGTGTGGATCTCTGTGTGTGGATCTCTGTGTGTGGCTCTCTGTGTGTGGCTCTCTGTGTGTGGCTCTCTGTGTGTGGCTCTCTGTGTGTGTGGCTCTGTGTGTGTGGCTCTGTGTGTGTGGCTCTCTGTGTGTGTGGCTCTCTGTGTGTGTGGCTCTCTGTGTGTGTGGCTCTCTCTGTGTGTGTGGCTCTCTCTGTGTGTGTGGCTCTCTGCGAGCGTGTGGCTCTCTCTGTGTGCGCGCGTGTGGCTCTCTCTGTGTGCGCGCGTGTGGCTCTCTCTGTGTGCGCGCGTGTGGCTCTCTCTGTGTGCGCGCGTGTGGCTCTCTCTGTGTGCGCGCGTGTGGCTCTCTCTGTGTGCGCGCGTGTGGCTCTCTCTGTGTGCGCGCGTGTGGCTCTCTCTGTGTGCGCTCGTGTGGCTCTCTCTGTGTGCGCGCGTGTGGTCTCTGTATGCGCCGTGTGGCTCTCTCTGTGTGCGCGCGTGTGGCTCTCTCTGTGTGCGCGCGTGTGGCTCTCTCTGTGTGCGCGCGTGTGGCTCTCTCTGTGTGCGCGCGTGTGGCTCTCTCTGGTTGCGCGCGTGTGGCTCTCTGTGTGCGCGCGTGTGGCTCTCTCTGTGTGCGCGCGTGTGGCTCTCTCTGTGTGCGCGCGTGTGGCTCTCTCTGTGTGCGTGCGTGTGGCTCTCTCTGTGTGCGTGCGTGTGGCTCTCTCTGTGTGCGTGCGTGTGGCTCTCTCTGTGTGCGTGCGTGTGGCTCTCTCTGTGTGCGTGTGGCTCTGTGTGTGTGCGCGTGTGGCTCTGTGTGCGTGCGTGTGGCTCTGTGTGTGTGCGTGTGGCTCTGTGTGTGTGCGTGTGGCTCTGTGTGTGTGCGTGTGGCTCTGTGTGCGTGCGTGTGGCTCTCTCTGTGTGTGTGGCTCTCTCTCTGTGTGTGTGTGTGTGTGGCTCTGTGTGTGTGTAGCTCTCTGTGTGTGTGGCTCTCTGTGTGTGTGGCTCTCTGTGTGTGTGGCTCTCTGTGTGTGTGGCTCTCTGTGTGTGTGGCTCTCTGTGTGTGTGGCTCTCTGTGTGTGTGTGGCTCACCTCTGTGTGTGTGTGTGTGTGTGTGTGTGGCTCTCTGTGTGTGGGCGTGTGGCTCTCTCTGTGTGCGCGCGTGTGGCTCTCTCTGTGTGCGCGCGTGTGGCTCTCTCTGTGTACGCGCGTGTGGCTCTCTCTGTGTGCGTGCGTGTGGCTCTCTCTGTGTGCGTGCGTGTGGCTCTCTGTGTGCGCGCGTGGCTCTGTGTGTGTGCGTGTGGCTCTGTGTGTGTGCGTGTGGCTCTGTGTGTGTGCGTGTGGCTCTGTGTGTGTGCGTGTGGCTCTGTGTGCGTGCGTGTGGCTCTCTGTGTGCGCGCGTGTGGCTCTCTGTGTGCGCGCGTGTGGCTCTCTGTGCGCGCGTGTGGCTCTCTGTGCGCGCGTGTGGCTCTCTGTGCGCGCGCGTGTGGCTCTCTGTGCGCGCGCGTGTGGCTCTCTGTGCGCGCGCGTGTGGCTCTCTGTGCGCGCGCGTGTGGCTCTCTGTGCGCGCGCGTGTGGCTCTCTGTGTGCGCGCGTGTGGCTCTCTCTGTGCGTGTGGCTCTCTCTGTGTGCGCGCGGCTCTGTGTGTGCGCGGCTCTGTGTGTGTGCGTGGCTCTGTGTGTGCGTGGCTCTGTGTGTGCGTGGCTCTGTGTGTGTGCGTGTGGCTCTGTGTGTGCGTGTGGCTCTGTGTGTGCGTGTGGCTCTGTGTGTGCGTGTGGCTCTGTGTGTGCGTGTGGCTCTGTGTGTGCGTGTGGATCTCTGTGTGTGGATCTCTGTGTGTGGCTCTCTGTGTGTGGCTCTCTGTGTGTGGCTCTCTGTGTGTGGCTCTCTGTGTGTGTGGCTCTCTGTGTGTGTGGCTCTCTGTGTGTGTGGCTCTCTGTGTGTGTGGCTCTGTGTGTGTGGCTCTGTGTGTGTGGCTCTGTGTGTGTGGCTCTCTGTGTGTGTGGCTCTCTGTGTGTGTGGCTCTCTGCGAGCGTGTGGCTCTCTCTGTGTGCGCGCGTGTGGCTCTCTCTGTGTGCGCGCGTGTGGCTCTCTCTGTGTGCGCGCGTGTGGCTCTCTCTGTGTGCGCGCGTGTGGCTCTCTCTGTGTGCGCTCGTGTGGCTCTCTCTGTGTGCGCGCGTGTGGTCTCTGTATGCGCGTGTGTGGCTCTCTCTGTGTGCGCCGTGTGGCTCTCTCTGTGTGCGCGCGTGTGGCTCTCTCTGTGTGCGCGCGTGTGGCTCTCTCTGTGTGCGCTCGTGTGGCTCTCTGTGTGCGCGCGTGTGGCTCTCTGTGTGCGCGCGTGTGGCTCTCTCTGTGCGCGCGTGTGGCTCTCTGTGTGCGCGCGTGTGGCTCTCTCTGTGTGCGCGCGTGTGGCTCTCTCTGTGTGCGTGCGTGTGGCTCTCTCTGTGTGCGTGCGTGTGGCTCTCTCTGTGTGCGTGTGGCTCTCTCTGTGCGCGTGTGGCTCTGTGTGTGTGCGCGTGTGGCTCTGTGTGCGTGCGTGTGGCTCTGTGTGTGTGCGTGTGGCTCTGTGTGTGTGCGTGTGGCTCTGTGTGTGTGCGTGTGGCTCTGTGTGTGTGCGTGTGGCTCTCTCTGTGTGTGTGGCTCTCTCTCTGTGTGTGTGTGTGTGGCTCTGTGTGTGTGTAGCTCTCTGTGTGTGTGGCTCTCTGTGTGTGTGGCTCTCTGTGTGTGTGGCTCTCTGTGTGTGTGGCTCTCTGTGTGTGTGGCTCTCTGTGTGTGTGGCTCTCTGTGTGTGTGTGGCTCACCTCTGTGTGTGTGTGTGTGTGTGTGTGGCTCTCTGTGTGTGGCCGTGTTTGTGTGTTGGGCACTCTGTGTGTGGCGCTGTGTGTGTGTGTGGCGCTGTGTGTGTGTGTGGCGCTGTGTGTGTGTGTGGGGCGCTGTGTGTGTGTGGGGCGCTGTGTGTGTGTGGGGCACTGTGTGGTGTGTGGGGCGCTGTGTGTGTGGGGCGCTGTGTGTGTGGGGCGCTGTGTGTGTGCGGGGCGCTGTGTGTGTGTGGGGCGCTGTGTGTGTGTGGGGGGGGCGCTGTGTGTGTGTGTGGGGGCGCTGTGTGTGTGTGGGGGGCGCTGTGTGTGTGTGGGGGCGCTGTGTGTGTGGGGGGTGCTGTGTGTGTGTGGGGGCGCTGTGTGTGTGGGGGGCGCTGTGTGTGTGCGGGGGGCGCTGTGTGTGTGTGGGGGCACTGGGTGTGTGGGGGGGCAGTGTGTGTGGTGCTCTGTGTGTGTGTGTGGCGCTCTGTGTGTGTGTGGCGCTCTGTGTGTGTGGCGCTCTGTGTGTGTGGCGCTCTGTGTGTGTGGCGCTCTGTGTGTGTGTGTGTGTGTGCCCGTGTGGCGCTCTGTGTGTGCGTGTGTGGCTCTCTGTGTGTGCGCGTGTGGCTCTCTGTGTGTGCGCGTGTGGCTCTCTGTGTGTGCGCGTGTGGCTCTCTGTGTGTGCGCGTGTGGCTCTGTGTGTGTGCGCGTGTGGCTCTCTGTGTGTGCGCGTGTGGCTCTGTGTGTGTGCGCGTGTGGCTCTCTGTGTGTGCGCGTGTGGCTCTCTGTGTGTGCGCGTGTGGCTCTCTGTGTGCCCACGTGTGGCTCTCTGTTTGTGCGCGTGTGGCTCTCTGTGTGTGGGCTCTCTGTGTGTGTGTGTGTGTGTGTGTGTGTGTGTGTGTGTGTGCGTGTGGCTCTGTGTGTGTTGGCTCTGTGTGTGTGCGTGTGGCTCTGTGTGCGTGTGGCTCTGTGTGGGTGCGTGTGGCTCTCTGTGTGTGGCTCTCTGTGTGTGGCTCTGTGTGTGTGTGTGGCTCTGTGTGTGTGTGTGGCTCTGTGTGTGTGTGTGTGGCTCTGTGTGTGTGGCTCTGTGTGTGTGTGGCTCTGTGTGTGGCTCTGTGTGTGTGTGGCTCTGTGTGTGTGTGGCTCTGTGTGTGTGTGTGGCTCTGTGTGTGTGTGTGGCTCTGTGTGTGGCTCTGTGTGTGTGTGGCTCTGTGTGTGTGTGGCTCTGTGTGTGTGTGTGTGGCTCTGTGTGTGTGTGTGTTGGGCTCTGTGTGTGTGTGTGTTGGGCTCGGTGTGTTTGTGTGTGTTGTGCTCTGTGTTTGTGTGTGTTGGGCTCTGTGTGTGTGGCTCTGTGTGTGTTGGGCTCTCTGTGTGTGGCTCTCTGTGTGTGTGGCTCTCTGTGTGTGTGGCTCTCTGTGTGTGTGGCTCTCTGTGTGTGTGGCTCTTGGCTGGGTGTGTGTGTGTGTGTGTGTGTGTGTGTGTGTGTGTGTGTGTGTGTGTGCGCGCGTGGCTCTCTGTGTGTGTGGGTGCGTGTGGCTCTGTGTGTGGGCGCAAATGCAATAGGTCTTGCATTTGCGAGAGATTAAGCTATTGGCATTGTAAATGACAGTGCCATTTATTTATGTTTTAAAAACAAAAATGTCATGAGCAATGCCAATAGCTCTAACTTTAACAAAGATGAGACCATTGCATTGTAAATGCTGGTTTAAAATGGTCTGCGGTTATCCACAAAGAACTGACCTTACTATCACCCCTGAGGCATGATGGGAGCTAGGGGTCATGGCTGCCTTAAAGGCACGGTGCCAGTTTTCTGTTACTGTTTATGCGAGTTAGCTTTTCAGCTTTCTACTCTATGGTTTCTTCTACAATGCGCCCTATGTGCTGACAATGCTTTCATTTTCCTTGCAGGATTAACTTTTCTACTGTATAATAAAGCAGTTTTCAAAGGTTTTTTCTTTCTCCCTGCTTTATTGGAATGTTTTTATGTGCAAAGATTTCTATTGCAGCATTGTTCAGCTTTTCCAGAGAGGACTGCATTGTATGTGTTTATATATGTTTATATACATATCTGTGGAGCTACATATATATGATATGTTTTCCGGGGTCCCGCACATGGGCGGGAATATTCATGTGCTTATGACTTTGATGAGGATACCCCTGGAAGAGAACTACGATTACAGGTAAGTAACTAATCCATACTGCAGCAACAGCCTTACCTTGGGCCCTAGAAATCATAGGAAAATAAGTGTTTTATCATGGGCTTTCCCTAATCTAGGTGGCGTTTTTTGTAGTAGTAAGAGCTACTTATTTTTAATGAAAATCCTCACAAGCTATTAATCATAGTAGTGCAGTAATAGTGACCACATCAGACAAGATTACATTAGTGCCCGCCATATGTAATATTACCAGTAGTGATCATCTCAGTGTATCCGGCATGGTTGTCGGGAGTAATCTAAAAAAATAAAAGCTTTTAAATTTTGAAATGCTTTTTACATGGGTAATACATAGCAGCCATAGCTGCAGTGTTCCTAGCTCCAAGGAAATATTAGGAATAAGTCTCCCCAAAGCCACACGTTTCATCATACCAATGTCGGCTCTACATATATTTTGAACATTCAACCATATTCCTCCAAACATCAGCTTGTGAGTTCTGAAAATAGACATTTTCGTCTGGTGTACATGGGCTTAAATTTTGGTATGCATATATAAATTTAGCCAAGCAAAAGCTTGTAATTTAGTAGGCGGGCTGCACACAGGAGAGCTACTTGCAGTAGCTGAAAAACTACCAGTAGCTTACGAGCTACTCGTTGGAGAAGCCTGGCCTAACGTGTTGGTGAAAGTCTTTAAATGATCCTTCAGGGATTCATTGTTGCACCTTATCTGGTAGGTATTTGTTTCTTGCAAATAAGTTTGAACTCTGAGCCAGAAGTTTGTTCCACATGCCTGGATATAGATTTTGCATGTATAAAAATTGCATGAAAATGTAATTCACGGGGGGCGTGGCTAGCTACGAGCCAAGATGGCAGCAGCATAGCGGAGCTCTGTGACTGACGAGCCATCTCCACCAAAATCCGCTCATTGATCCGTCTCATTGCAGCAGCCAAATAACGCCATCGGACACTCCTAAACCTCCGCTACGCTGGGAGCAGTTCAGTTTTCCAGTGCGACTGACCAACGCCGAGAACCGCCGTGGTGACCGCCGGGGCCTGTTGTGGCGCCACAGACCGGGGACTCAATTAGGAGGCTGCGCCGCCGAGACTGGCAGAGACCGGGGCAGGTGCCAGACAAAGGAAAGGTACGTCGGACGGTGGCGGATTCTAGTCGCAACCGGAGCTTTGCAAGCAATTTGACCCCGCACCGGCACACAGCTGCATAGCAGACTCAGAGGCACTTCTATCGTGGAACGGACTTGGGAGCCGGGAGGCGCACAGCGGATCCGAGCTCAGGGCGGGGAGACACTCGGACGGCCTACGTCCGCACTAAGAGCGGTGGGGGACAGACGGTGGCCAACCCCACGTCCTGGGACATGAAAAGTGCTGCACGCCGGCGCAAGCGGAAATAACTGCACCGAGGCAGACTAGCAGACATCGCCAGTTCTGGGGCTGAAGCATACTGCGCCTCTGCGGCGAACACAGCGACATAGGGCTGAGGGCTGCTCAGATCTCCACAACCGCCAACAGCCGCCATTACCGACAGGGAGCGCGGAGCACTGGCAAACTGACAGCGCATACCTGGCACCGCACCCACTTCGGAGCCCATAGACTCAGCAGGGACACTACATAGACACTGCACGTCCCTATCTCCTGCTCAACGACCTATATCCAGCGCTAGCCGCAATGAGTGGCAGAGGAACCAGAGGCCAGCAGGCCCCCAAACTGGACAAATTTGCATATCACAAAGACCCGCCGGACAACGCAAAAGGGGACCCACAGCGCACACCGCCCCAGACTGTGGGAACGCATAGGGACACGGAACAGGTCACCCTGCAAGATGTAATGGCGACACTAAAGATGATGCAATCATCGATGGGCACTATATCAACAGATGTCTCTCTCATACGGGCGGACTTCGCGAAAATGTCGGAAAGGCTAGTGACGGTAGAAAAGACGACCACCGGGCTGGTGAAAGACACGTCGGAGCTTCAACGGAAGGTTCAACGCCTAGAAGACGACAACGCCGCACTGAAATCCAAACTGGACAATCAGGAAGGCCGCTCCAGGCGCAATAACGTGCGCCTGGTGGGTTTACCAGAGACGGAAGGCGGCCCTGCCCTGGACCTCTATATAGAGGATCTAATCCAAAATCAGCTCCAACCCAAAGGTTTGTCGAACTTTTCTCGGTCGAGTGAGCCCACCGTGTGCCCGGAGGGCAGGCCAAACCAGGGGGATAAGGATCTTCAACTTCAGAGACCGGGACGCCATTTTACAAGCCACACGCAAATGTCCGCCGATAAGAATCGACAACTCCGAACTTAACTTCTACCCGGACTACACGGCAGCGGTGGCTCAACAGCGAAGGGGCTTCATGAACATCAAAAAGGAACTGAGAGCCCGGGAACTAAAATACTCCATGCTTTTCCCGGCGAAACTACGCGTCGAATCAGAGGGAAAGACGTGGTTCTTCGAATCGCCACAGGATGCCCAAGACTGGTTGGAGGGATGGAGACCCGCCAGAGGACCCAGACATCGAGGCCCACAACGCGGAAACGACGAGGGAAGCACAAGGATATCCGATGAGGCGGAATAGCAAGGGCGCAACGCAAGACGGATTTGTTGGACTCCTCCTGACACTGGATGGGCGGCACCAAAAAAAACCCCTTTTTGACCTGGAACTGCCGAGTTCACTCCCAGCCTGGGTGAAAGGGTGGCGAACAGGGCGACCAGTGGAGTGAACATTTATCCACGGAAGCAGGTAGCCAGCCATGGTTAGAGACTGACCGCAGGTGCGTGGGCACATGCAGGTAAGAAATGCGAAAATGGACAGACACTGCATGGTATCATTGGAGGAGGGGCTCGACAACGGACACAGAAGTCTCACCCCCACGAACATTCCTAAAAGTTGGGACATTAAGCACTCTGCTCAGTTGGGGAGGTGGAGGGTTCTTTATCCACCGGGCAGGGAGGCAGGGAGGGGGGACGAGGGTTTACGCATTTCACAGTTACCTTGTTTTTTGTTTTTAGTTAATGGCTTTGACACTCTCTCATGTACACATACAACATACATTCAGGCTCTTCTTTATACACCCGACATGTAGCCTCGACTGTGCCGCATTCTGGGGAACCGCTAGCGGATTCAACATTATGCCGCGCCCACCTCAGGAACCAACCATTGAAGGGCCATCGGTCCGTAATGGATGGTGCCAGACGTGCAGCACCATCACGAACACAGCAGTCAGCCCCACAAATACACTTGGACAGAGCACATCATGACGGAACGAACGCCGCTGGGACTTGATCCCTCAAGAAGTAAACTGGTCTCCCCACCACTGACAATACTTTCCTGGAACGTGAATGGGCTAGGTCATAAAATTAAAAGAGGACTGGTTCTCCAGTACTTGAAACGTAAGGCACCGACAATAGCCCTACTACAGGAAACGCACCTGACAGGCATGGCGACGAAGGCACTAAACCGATGGGGGTTTAAAATGACCACACATTCAGAGTTCTCCTCCGGCTCCCGGGGAGTTGGCATTTTAGTTAACAAGAGTGCCCCGCTGGTAATTAAAAAGACGTGGGCGGATGACCAGGGGCGCTTTGCAGCAGTCACATGTCAGTGGGAGGGACGAAACTTTAATATACTATCAGTATATATTCCCCCAACACTTCACCAGGGTGCTTTCCACGACTTAGGGAAGTTCCTGCTCGAGCTCCCAGAAGGGGACCTAATTATGGGAGGAGACTTTAACGCGGTGCTCGACACGGCGATAGACCGTCGACCCCCGCGACCCCCGGCAAAACCCAATCAACTTTTCAGAGAATTTCAGGATGCAATGGGGCTAGTGGACATGTGGCGACAAACACCCTACTGACCGCCACTACACATTTCACTCGGGAGCCCATAATAGCCTCTCCCGAATAGACTGCATACTAACGCTGGAGACTCCGCCTGAACGAGTGACAGCGATAGAACATCTACCGAGAGGTATATCAGACCACTCACCAGTGCTGCTCACCTACACTACACACCCTACGAGGCGGCAGAGAATATACCCTATTTACCCGGGTTATTTAAAAAACCACAAAATTTTCAAGACTTTAGACACTGCAACCACACACTACTTTGAGGAAAACCTGTCGTCAGTCAACTCTCCCTCGATCCTCTGGGAGGCCTTTAAGACAGTTATTAGGGGACAGGCCATCTCCACCATCACTAGACACAAGAAAGACCAAAGGGCTGCTATAGAAGCACTAGAATCGGCAGTCTTGACAGCAGAAATGACCCATGCAGCAAACCCCACAGACGATACGGCGCGCACGCTCACTATGGCATCGAGCGAATACAGAACATATGCAGAAGAGATGGCTAAAATTAGGCACACAGACACGTTACATAGAATCTATGAACTGGGCGATAAAACGGGGAAAATGCTGGCATGGCTGGAAAGGAAGGAAAGAAAGAGCAGATAAGTGGATAGCCCAACTGGCCCTACCAGATGGCACACATACTTCCTCCCCCCAACAAATAGTGGAGGAACTAGCCTCTTACTACGAACACATATACACTGCACGGAGTAATGTAACAGAAGAAGATTGCACTGACTTCCTACACTACATACCGCTCACCACTATTACACAGGAGGAAGCACAGGAGTTAGAACAGGACCTAACAGCCGATGAATTGGGAAAGGCACTGGCAGCATTACACACAGGCAGAGCAATGGGGCCGAACGGTCTCCCGGTGGAGTTATTTAAAGCACTGGCACGACAGCTCATCCCTAATATGCTTTCCATGTACACCGACTGTCTCTCGCAGGGTACCCTGGCGGCTGATCAGCGATTGGCCACCATTGTCGCAATTCGTAAACCTGGCAAACCGCCCGACCTGACGTCTTCTTATCGTCCGATCTCACTAATAAATGCGGACGCGAAAGTATTGGCGAAACTGCTGGCGCTACGCCTGCAACCATACCTCACAACGTTAATCCACCCGGACCAGTCGGGCTTTATGCCCGGGCGGAACACATCGCTTAATTTAAGACGCCTGAATGGGGTACTACACCGCATTCCCGACCTCCGAGAGGAGGCAGCCGTTCTTTCCCTAGATGCAACCATGGCGTTTGACCTCGTAGAATGGCCATTTCTTTTTGCTGTGCTCAGGAAGATGGGCTTTGGGCCCAAATTTTGCGGCTGGATCAAACTACTTTATACAGCACCCCTTGCACAAGTGGTAGCCAATGTCCCCTCTTTTATTCGCCCTCATTTTGGAGCCGCTGGCGGTGATAATCAGAACAGACCCAGTGGTCCGCGGGATCACCTGGGAAACGGGAGGGGAAGATCGTATATCCCTTTACGCCGATGACGTCTTAATATACCTTACGTCCCCGGCAACGTCAATAGCAGCCCTCTTAGACATCCTCAAGAAATATGGGGCAGTTTCAGGATATACAATAAACTGGACGAAATCACTCTTGTATATACTACACGGTCCACTGCCCAGGCTCCCCCCAGACTGTCCATTACAAATAGTACCCAGAGGTTTCAAATATCTTGGAATTTACGTGACTCCGCAGGCTTCCGTCTTCATGGAAGAGAACCTGCAAAAACCCTTGCAGAGGCTCAAATCAGATGTAACTCATTGGCGCTCCCTCCCGTTGACATTGTTAGGGAGAGCAGCACTCTGGATGCTTGCGCTTCCACGGTTCCTCTACGCGCTACAAAACACCCCATTCCAGGTCCCACTTACTTACTTCAAGGCAATAGATGCTGAACTATCGGCCTTGCTTTGGGATGGAAGACCGGCGCGAATAGCGAACTCAAAATTGATCCGCAGTTGGTATGATGGAGGGATTGCGCTACCGAGCGTCAAACTTTACTACTGGGCTTCACAGCTGACAACCAATGGCTGCACGCCCCACACAATGATCCAGCGTACAATTTGGATAGAACGCTACTCCCCACAGACCGACTGATGAAAGCCCTATACACTAATAAACGGCGTCATGCACTTACTGGCCCTACTGCTCACACAGTGAAAATTTGGCACACAGCCCAGAGGGCCTTAGGCTGGGAGGGAGTGCTGACACTACCCACCCCACTTTGGGACACGCGCCACCTTGGTACCCTAGCTAACACTAAAGGATTCAGGCAGTGGGACCTCATAGGTATTTCAAAGATAGGTGACCTGTGGGATAGGGGCGACATGGTCACTTTCGAGGCACTGCAGGAACGATACGGAATGGCGAACACCGAGAGGTACAGATACGCACAAATCAGGCACGCCTTGAAAGGAGCCATCCCACCGGGTGCAACCCTAGTTGACTCCTCCCCACTGGAGGATAGACTCCTCACAGACCATCTGGAAAAAAAGCAATCTCATTAACATATCGCAAGTTGGTAAACAATCTTCCAGACCCCACAGTGGTCCTCCGTAGTAAGTGGGAAGTGGAATTAGGAGACATAGGAGACGAAGATTGGCTATACGCACTTGCTTCGGCAAGAGATGCCTCTATTCCGTCTCGACTAAAACTCGTACAATTGAAGGTATTGCACCGAATCTATTATTCTCGCACCCTACTCCATAAACTAGGTCACATCCCGGAGCCTGAGTGCCTGCGGGGCTGTGGTCTCCCAGGAACGTACTTCCATATACTCTGGGATTGCCCCAGGATACAAACGTACTGGACTGGGGTGCTGTTGGAACTATCAAACGCAAGCGGGGTGGAAATACGACTTGATCCAAGATGCTGTCTACTATACCTATGGCCATCCACAGATCTAAATCGGGGGCAACAGACCTGGGCAACACTGAGCATGGCACTAGCAAAGCGAAACATAGCAAGAAAATGGGGGTCCGGGATTATTCCCACAAAGGCACAATGGGGAGATGACATGGATATGGCAATGGTGGCAGAAAAGGCAGTATTTATACACAGGGGATGCCCCAAAAAATGGTCCACTATATGGGGCAAATGGAATGAATACAGAGGAGACATATGTGAAGCACCACAGGAGATATCGGAACCGACACTAAGTCCATAAGAAGGGAGCGAAGATATAACACACGGGTAATAGACACAGGGGCCCGACTGGGGTGGGCAAGGCCACCAGACAGCTCACCACCATACCTTGATTAGGACGTCAGTGCGGCTCATACGAGGTCTTCCACACACATCACATGAGGTCTGCACAGGAGGGAACGTATCAAGAGGCCACAGATATACTGTAGACATGTAAACGATGTTATTATTGCCAACGTACACTGCTTACCAACTGTAATACAATTTATGAAACTTGAGGATGCCAAAATATGTTGTGTGTATGTAAGAAAACGAATTTTGCATGTATTGTCACACTAAAAAGCCAATAAAATTGTTTAAAAAAAAAAAAAAAGAAAATGTAATTCACTGAACTATTTGTAGTTTAGTGGAGTCTCAAGTTGTACTTGACATATACTGTAATTTGTTACAGGTTACAATCCGTGCTTCACGAGGCCAGCCACGTGCAGTGTCCATGGCATCTCCATTGGCTTCACCTCCGGTCGTACCGGACTTGCCACCGCTGTCATTGCCGGAGTCAAATCCACTGTTGGTGCAACCATCTATAGACGCGCAGCCTGTCTTCCAGTACCCGGCTAACCAGCAGAACAAGGATAAGCGGACTGTCAAGAAAATGTCAGAGCTCCTTGCTAAGTTTCAAACTTCAAGGTGGTTAAAATAAAGGGATTGACTGTATGTTAGTAACGGTGTAGGTTAAATGAACATTTCAGCAGAGCTCATTGTACTGTTAACACCCTGGGTTGGTTTTATTGTTCAGTTTTAAGCAAAGCAAAAACTAATTCTGTCCAATATGGAAAGCTCTTCATATTCACAACCTTTAGAAATATTTTCCTTACAGCTGGTTACATTCATGAATTTCAAGAGATATAGGAAGAGGTAATCATTCGAGAACTAGTGTGACAGATAAGTGTGGTCACTCCCTAGTTTTCTACAAGATGCTCTTATACAAATGATTGAAATTAAATTGACTGCTCCGAGGTTGGCATACAAAGTCCCATACGTACAAACTCCCTGAATCACTAGGTTCAATGAAATGTTAGTCATATGCACTACAGTTTAACATTCTAGCACTAGCTACTTAAACTATTACGTTCGAGGCATGTGGGCTGCTGAATTCATATCTATAGCATAGATCGCCGCCTAGTGTTGGGTCCGGATGATTGCACATTGTTGTCCTGGAAGAGTCTTCGAAGTATCACGAGATAGGTGGCTCCTCCCCTGGACTACAGTGCGCATGGGCATCAACTCCATCCTCAGATTGTTTTTTTCCGCCATTGGGTTCGGATGTCATTTCGTTCTCTCCAGTTCGGAATCGGTATAAACTTTTCAAGGCCAGAAGGCCTCTTTTTCGAACCGTCGGTATTGTTTGCGTTCGGTCCCGGTTTACTTCCAGCTCAGTTAGAGTCGGATATCCAGGAAGTCGGGTTACTTCTTGGTGATCGAGGCCCTGTCGACGCAGCAAGACTTTCGACGGCATGGAACGGAGTCCGTTCAAGAAATGTTCCGTGTGTGGATCGAAGTATCCTCACATTGACGTCCATCCAGTGTGCAACAAATGCCTGTCGCCGGACCACGACGAAGCCAGCTGTATGGCTTGTTCCAGGTTTCGTTCGAAGAAGACGATTCGGCTTCGGCGCGTGGCGCGCCTCGAGGCCCGTCGATCGGCCCCGGCACCGTTGGACATCTTTGACGACGAAGAAGCAGACGAACAAGAGGTTCAGTTGCAGATTTCACCTCCAACGGTGGACATCGAATCCGACTACGACGCGGATGTCGGAGGCCAAGACATAGAGGAAGTCGTCGACGAGGTAGGAGACGACGATGAGGCCTATGGGGCCATGGAAGATAGCCCAGAGGAAGGGCTATGCCCCGTTCGAACACTTACAAAGGCTCAGGTCGAGGGATCGCCACATGGCCTTACCCAAGACCTTACACCAAGATCCACGGCCCCGCCTTCCGGCCCGGCTACGGACACTTCAGCGGAGCCGCCATTGTCGAAACCGAAACTGAAACCATCGGTGTCGACAAAAACAAAGATGGTCGAGGCGCCATCGAAATCGAAGACGTCTGCTCCCCCATCATCGACGCCATCGTCTTCAGAGGTGTTGAAGCCTAAGAAAGGTATCGACCCGGTCAAAGTGTTGAAGGAGGTCAAGGCCGTCGATTCAAGCACTAGAAAGGCCGTACACTCAGGGTCGAGCAAGGCTGTCGTGCAGACATCCAAAAAGGCTGCTGTGCCGAAGTCTGACAAGGCCGTAGAGCCATACGCCAAACAGCCCGTCGTGACGACGTCAGGCAAGGGCGCCGAGCCGAAGTCTGGGGTCCCGGCGCCAGTAGTGAAAGGCCACCGGCCCGAAGCCGTCGACGTCTGCTGCCGTAGATAAAGATCGTAGCGCCCCGGAGAAGGTTGCTCCTACGCCTCGATCGGACAATCCAAAGTCATCGACGGTCGGGTCTTCACCTGGTTGTGGACCGAGGTCATCCGTCGCGTCGACGAAACCATCCGCTTCCTTTACGAAGCAGGTCTCAGACTCCCTCAAGCGACTTAAGGACAAGGCTTCGGCATTGGAACCGAAGACACCTTCCGCCCCGAAGCAGGTTGTCCCGACGCAAAAAACTTCAACGCCAATCCTCTTCACGTTACCGCCTAAGGTGGCACCGAAGGCCTTCGCACCACGCTCCGTGCCCAAGGACTCTGTGGTATCGAAGCCGATGCACCCGGCTGGGAGCTTAACGCATCAACCACCCTTGCTGGAGGAGCAGTCAGAGCATTTCATCGATGCCGACACCGGAAAGCTTACGCTTTACAAAAGGAAAATTACAGCATCGCAGCCTTTGGAGTCATTTACAATTCCTCTAAAGCGCAAAAAACCTGCACCAGAAACACCAGTCTTGGTAGAACCAATAGTTCCACAGACTCAAAAAAGTGCAACACCCTCACCCACTTATTCTGATGGAGAGGATGATGGGGAGCAGGATGAAGAATACAAATTTCCTACGAATACAGAGCCTGATGAGCAACAGGACTCGTGGGTAGAGGCAGGTGATCAAGGGGATCAGCACACCATCCATGACCCTCCGGTGTACACCGTCAAGACGTCTCCCACTGAAGATTCTGCGGCATTTAATGCCTTGATTGAGAGGGCAGCTAAAAACCACGATGTTGAGATGCATGCTGACCCTGTAGAGGTTGACTTCCTTTTTGACACTTTCTCCACTGCTGAAAAGACTGTTAAGACTCTTCCCATGCTGAAAGGGGTCCTTAAGCATGCTGCGGACATTTTTAAGGAACCTACAAGGTCAAGGGTTGTCAACCCTAAAATTGAAAAGAAATATAGACCGGCACCTGGCGACCCTACCTACATCAAGGGCCAGTTGCCGTTGGACTCCCTGGTAGTCTCTAATGCCCGCAAAAGGGCGAACTCGCAAACCACGGGTGAAGCTCCTCCCCCAGACAAAGAATCAAAAGTGCTGGAGGCATCAGGGAAGAGAGTAGCAGCTCAGGCGGCCAACATCTGGCGTATCTCAAACACGCAGGCCCTCTTAGCCAGATACGACAGGGCACACTATGACACCCTAGAGACCCTGTTGCAACACCTACCGGATCAGTTTAAAGAGGGAGCTGAGATGCTTATCCAGGAGGGGAAGCTCATCTCCAACGCTGCTATAAAGTGTGCACTAGACGTTGCAGACACAGCGGCACGGGCAATTAACACTAGCGTAATGTTGAGGCGTCAGGCATGGCTCCGAATCTCCGGGTTCAAACCAGAGATACAGACTACCATCCTCAACCAGCCGGTGAACCCTGACAGGTTATTTGGTCCAGAGGTGGATTCCACCCTGGAGAAAATAAAGAAAGATACTGAGACTGCCAAGTCCATGGGGGCTCTACAGTCCCAACAGTTTTGAGGGAACACTTTTCGTCGCTCAGGCAATCGAGGTGTTAGCCGAGGCCACATGTCACAGCAGACACAGTTCAATAAAGGTGGGGCACAATCCTCGTACACCAAGCAGAGTAGAGGAGGATACTGCGGCAGCAGCACCAAGGGCAGAGGCAGGGGCAACAACAACTCCCGTTCCTCCGCCACCAACAAACAGTGACTACCTGTCACTGCCCCCCGACCATCAAACACCTGTCGGGGGGAGACTCAAGCAGTTCCTGCCAGTCTGGAACTCCATCACCACAGACAGGTGGGTCAGGAAACGTATCCAGTTCGGCTATTGTTTGGAGCTAACATCCACTCCACCCAACATATCACCAAGACACCGTCCTATGTCAGCAGAGCATTTGCACTTATTGCAGCAGGAGGTTCTTGTCATGCTGCAGAAAGGCGCAATAGAGCTCGTGCCAGTGGGAGAAGAAGGCACAGGGGTTTATTCCCTGTACTTCTTAATCCCAAAGAAGGACGGGTCCCTCAGACCTATTCTAGATCTAAGGCCCCTAAACCAGTACATTCTCTCAGAACACTTCCACATGCTAACACTGCAGCAGGTTCTTCCATTGCTAAATCAGGGAGACTTCCTCGCAACCTTGGATCTCAAGGATGCTTACTTTCACATCCCACTCCATCCATCCCACAGGAAATACCTCAGGCTCACTATCCAGAACAGGCATTACCAATTCAAGATCCTTCCTTTCGGAGTGACCACAGCCCCCAGAGTGTTCATGAAATGTCTGGCGACAGTGGCGGCGCACCTCAGGAGACAAAACGTCCATGTCTATCCTTATCTGGACGACTGGCTGGTTCAGGCTAAGTCAGCCCAGCAGTGCACCGCCGACGTGTCCCACACCATTCACCTTCTTCACACTAAACTATCCAAAGTCGCACCTTCAGCCGGCCCATGTGCGGCAGTATCTGGGCGCGACGATAGATACTCTAGCGGCCACGGCTCAGCCGAACTCAGTGAGGATCGACAACATCCAGTCGCTAATCCAGAAGTTCAGGCCGCAACACTCCCTTCCAGCAAGAGTGTTCATGCAGTTGATAGGCATGATGGCCTCCTGCATCTTCATAGTCCCGCACGCCAGGTTGCATATGCGTCCGCTCCAAGAATGCTTGGCACATCAGTGGACTCAGGCTCAAGGACAGTTGAAAGACCTAGTGTTGGTGACCGGTCGGGCATTCAACTCTCTGCATTGGTGGACTCCACACAACCTTTGCAAGGGCCGACCGTTCCAAGAGCCTGTGCCACAGATTACCCTGACGACGGACGCATCTCTCCAGGGATGGGGAGCTCATGTGCTCCACTACACGGTGCAGGGACTATGGACAACACAGCAAAAGAAGATGCACATCAACTACCTAGAACTGATGGCAATCTTCATGGCGCTCAAGTCCTTCAAAGTACATCTGTGCAACAAGGTCGTGTTGATCCGGACGGACAACATGACGGCCATGTACTACATCCAAAAACAGGGAGGTACACACTCTCCACAGTTGTCTCATCTGGCTCAGAGCATGTGGAAGTGGGCCATTCAGAGGAACATCTTCCTCATGGCGGAACACCTCCCGGGCAAGGACAATCAGATGGCGGATCTGCTCAGCAGGTACAGCCACCAGATGCACGAGTGGGAGTTACATCCATCAGTACTCCGCCCGTACTTCCAGCAGTGGGGTCATCCAGAGATAGACCTGTTTGCCACAAGGGAAAACGCAAAATGCCAAAGCTTTGCCGCCAGGTTCCCTCACCCACAGTCGCAGGGCAATGCGATATGGATGAACTGGTCAGGCAAATTTGCGTACGCTTTTCCCCCAGCACCTCTCATCCCGCTGGTGGCAAGAAAGCTAAAGCAGCACTCGATGACTCTCATCCTGGTTGCTCCAACGTGGGCTCGCCAACCATGGTACACCACGTTTCTAGAACTCTCCGTGGTACCGCATCAAAGGCTGCACCTCACACCCAGGCTCTTGACGCAGAACCATGGCGACATTCAGCATCCAGATCCGCAACAGCTCAATCTGGCGATCTGGCTCCTGAGGTCTTAGAATTTGGCTACCTTAATCTGCCTCCGGAATGCATGGATATCATCCGGGAGGCAAGAAAGCCCACTACCAGAGCTTGCTATGCAGCAAAATGGAAGCGGTTTGTCATTTACTGTACAGACCACAACATCAACCCGCTGGATGCATCCATTCCTAACATCATCTGCTATTTGTTACATCTTTACAAATGCAATCTAGCATATGCTTCCATTCGGATACACTTATCCACCATAGCGGCTTACCTTCAAAACAGGCAGCATCTCTCTGTTTTCAGGGTGCCTGCCATTAAAGCCTTCTTGGAGGGGCTGAAGCGGGTCATCCCTCCCAGGACCCCGCCAGCTCCGGTGTGGAACCTCAATGTGGTCCTCACCAGGTTGATGGGCCCACCTTTCGAGCCTCTACATTCCTGTGAGATTCAGTTCTTGACATGGAAAGTGGCTTTTCTTATTGCCATAACATCTCTACGGCGTGTTAGTGAGCTACAGGCGCTCACTGTGCAAGAGCCATTTATTCAAATTCACGCCAACAGGGTAGTGCTACGCACTAACCCTAAATTCCTTCCTAAGGTGGTTTCGCAATTTCATGTAAATCAGACCATCGAACTGCCCGCATTCTTTCAGAAACCTGAGACTGTAGCAGAAAGAATGCTCCACACTCTTGATGTCAAGAGAGCGTTGATGTACTACATTGATAGGACCAAGGACTTTAGAAAGACACAACAGCTCTTTGTTGCCTTTTCAGCCCAGCACAAAGGCAACCCCATTTCCAAAGCAGGGATAGCCAGGTGGATCGTTAAATGCATTCAGATTTGCTATCACAAGGCTAAGCGCACTTTAACAGTACCCCCCAGAGCCCACTCCACCCGCAAGTTGGGAGCCTCCATGGCGTTCCTGGGTAATATTCCTTTGGAAGATATTTGTAGAGCAGCCACATGGTCTACACCACATACATTTACCAAACACTACTGTGTAGATGTGCACTCCAAACAGCAGGCAGCTGTGGGACAGGCTGTTCTTAAAACACTTTTTCAGACTTCTGCAGCTGGCACAGGCGGCCGCCGTTAATGGAGGGACTGCTATGTATTCTATGCTATAGATATGAATTCAGCAGCCCACATGCCTCGAACTGAATATGCTACTTACCAGTATGCATCTGTTCTTGGCATGTAGGGCTGCTGACATTCATATCGCCCGCCCTCCTCCCCGGCGCCTGTAGCGGCTGCAGACTTTCTTGCATTTACTCTTCAGCATGGCCATCGCTTACACTATTGCACTCCATCTTTGCCACAATGGCTAAAAACAATCTGAGGATGGAGTCGATGCCCATGCGCACTGTAGTCCAGGGGAGGAGCCACCTATCTCGTGATACTTCGAAGACTCTTCCAGGACAACAATGTGCAATCATCCGGACCCAACACTAGGCGGCGATCTATGCTATAGATATGAATGTCAGCAGCCCTACATGCCAAGAACAGATGCATACTGGTAAGTAGCATATTCATTCTGTCATCTTTGAGATGCATCACTCTTCTTACTCATCCATCTTTTGCCCTTCATGCTTTCTTATGTTCAACCACATTCAGTTATATTTTCTGTTGCGAGAAAGTACTTAATACTTCTCCCATTTCCACAGTTTCTCCCCACCTGCAAAGAAAGTAAGTGGGTGGAA
Source organism: Lissotriton helveticus (assembly GCF_964261635.1). Taxonomy (NCBI): domain Eukaryota; kingdom Metazoa; phylum Chordata; class Amphibia; order Caudata; family Salamandridae; genus Lissotriton; species Lissotriton helveticus. Next base: position 820,883,811 of record NC_136073.1, on the reverse strand, counting down.
GCTGTTGGAAGTAAAGTATATAGTACATTTAAAAAATGTCAAGGAAAGCATCTTGTGCAAATAGTCAGCAGATGTGACTGATCTTTTTGGGACTCTCCGGCAGTAATTCGCTGAAAAGATTCCTCGTGTGTGGAGGATTTCAGTGAGCTTTGTCCTATCTAATAGGTCCTCATTGCAGTGGCAAACTCCTCAGACCTGGCTACCCTAGTATGCTGTCATGGACAGGCATTGACTGGCAAGTAAATGTTTGCAATAACTTGCAGGCTTGACGCTCAGAAGAAAATTTTGAACCTTCCTTTCTGTGGAAGGTCTTTGTTTGGCACACATGCATATCAAGAAATGCAATGCATGAATACTGAAATGGAGACCCTGAAGACGGATTGGAGAGAAAGAAGGAATGCTGGATACATCAGTTCAATCCCAAAGAAGACCATCATTCACAACAGAGGGTTCAAGCCTCTCAGTAACCACAGCAATACCATCAGCAAAAGGCACAACATCAACCACCTTATCGGAATTTATTTCTATTACTTTGTGATTTGGGAAAAAAGGGGTCCGACACAGCAGTTCAGACCTGTTGTCTATCTGAAAACATCAAACAAATGAATAAATTAAGATTTTTTTAAATGTTGCTGCTCTATCAAATCTACCCCCAGGTTCATCAAGGGGACTAGGTTTCTGCCACAGATTTCCAGGATGTTTATTTTTATATTTCATGTCCCTAAGGTTTATCTTGGGCTGTAAGCATTATCAATACAGGGTGCTTCCATTTGGTCTGAAGTGCAACCGTAGAACTTCTCAAAAAGCATGACTGGAGAAATATGATATTCGTATTTTACCTTACTTGGATGACTGGCTCAGCAAGGCAGCCACTTCTGTGGTGGTTTTGTTACACTTTTTTCACATGCTTCTTTCTCCATCCTCCACTATTTGGACCTGAGAATGGATCGGGCAAAGTCAACCTCCACATCCATTTCAGTCCATTCATTATCTTGGAGCCTTACTGGTAGGCAGCAGAAATTAATATTCAGCAAGGACAACTTTATTTGTCTGAAGTGTCACAATCTTCTAGGACATTGTATCAGTCAGCCTCTTGGATCTCGTTACAGCTGATAGCCATTGCATTCTTTATTATCCTGGTCCCACATACCCAGGTGTGGATAAGACAGCGGCAGCGGTGCCCGCAAGGACCGTGGGGCCAATGTTGAGGCAGCTGGTAAAATCAGCTGACTCATTTGGGCTTCAAGTCTGACTTGTCATTGGTGGAGCAGTTTAGAAAATCTCCTGCATGTAATACTGTTCATCAGAATCCCCCATCAGTCTGGGGCTATGGGTGCCTACATTTCAGGATGGGGAGACCCCATATATCACATTCACATGCAAGGGACATAGGGGAAGAAAGAGAAATCCTACCATATTGATCTCCTTTAGTTTAGAGCATTCCTCTGGATTCACAAGTCCTACCTTTCAGCTGCCAGTTCAGACTGACAGTTCAAACACAATGTGTGATCTGTACAGACAAGAAGGGACTTGTTCCAGCTTTCTGGTTCTTGAAGCACAGACAATATTAAATTGGCTAGTAGCCAGGAATCTTGACATCACTGCATCTTATCTCACAACACAGAAGCAGCCTCTAAGTAGAATCAGCAGGAGGATACGTGCACATTAAACGATGTAGATTGCACATACTCTTTCATGGATAAGGTTTTCTGGAGATTGAACCCTTTACAAATGCAAAAAAAACCTAAATAAATGCCAAAACTACTAGGTTTTACTAACCCAACACAATGGGGAATGCCCTTTTGATAGATTGTGTCGAAGCCATTATTATACAATTTTCCCTAGATACTTTTAATTCTCTCTTTCATCATCAAGCAGACAAGTTTCAGGGTTTGAATGATTATGACTGCATTTTGCAGGCTCCAAAAGGACCAAGTCATTGGTGGTTTGTTAATTTTTACCTGTCACATGTCCCACAGGAGAGAATACCATGCATACCAGACTGGTCAAGTTCAGGGGACAGATCTTGGATTCCAAACTCCCATTGATGAGCTGAAAGGCCTAGCTCCTGAACTCTTGAAATATGGACACTTGAATATTCCTCAAGATTGTCTGAAAATTAGTCATTCACCTACTGGAAGATGTTGTGCCTCAAGTGTATAGCGTATTTATAATATTGACCCAAGAAGATGCAGGAGAAAGCAACTTGCACAAATCTTTTCTATCTGGCTAAAGCTTTGATGCAGGTTTCATCAATAAAGGTCCATCTTGCTGCAATTACTGGTGATAGAAAATGTCTGCACAAACCTCCCATCTTGAAACTGTTCTGTTACTGCGTTAAACAATGTCCTTCACAAACCTTTTTTTTCATAATCTCCAGCATTAGATCTTTTAAAGACACACATGCTTGAATCGGTCTGGTTGTCTAAGTGGGAAGAGACTCACAATTCGACAACTTGGAACAATTCAAGCATGTGCAGCTATGAAAGATACCAACAATGGAGAACCACAGTTTTGCAGCGTGAATCTTTCTGGATTCACTATGCTGTGCATATTCCGCAATCTGGTGGTTGGGTCCGGAATCGTAGTCTTTCTTCTCTCTCTCTTTTTTTTTTTTGTCGTAGCCCAGGTGGGCGTCGACGTCCCACCATTTGGTGTACCTTCGCGTGAAGCTCCAGAAGTTTTGGAGGAGGAAAGGAGAAAATATAGCAAATCTTCAACAGAGAAGACCTGAGAAGATCTGGAGAAGAGGACCTTTAGAGAAGAGACGACGAAGAAAGGAGAGAATTTCGAAATCTTCGACGTCCTTGGAGCAAAGCGCACACAGGGGGCCCCCTGAGCGCAGGGATGTACAAAACGCCCTTTAAATTCTGCAAGAACTGCCACCACAAGTTCGCACAGGAAGACCAGCACCCAGTCTGCAACCTCTGCCTGCCTATCGACCACGAGAGCAGAGACTGCAATGCCTGCTCCGTCTTCAAGCCGAAGACACTCCGAGTTTGAGAAAGACAGAGGACGGCTCACCACACAATGCAGGGCAAGGGCCAAGCCCCGACGCTTTACGAACTTGGGCTCTCCACAGACGACGAGGACAACATCGCCGAAGGCCCAGATGACTTCACGGTCGCTGAGACCGATAAGAAAATGCCTGATAAGGTAGGAGAGTCTACGACCCCGAAAACTCCCACAGGGCCTCGAAAACCAGAGGCAGACTCTCGAAAGTCTGAACCCAGAGCCTCGAAAGGAGCACCGGCGCCGAACAAATCGACCACCGAAGCTGCATCCTCCGAAAAAGAGCCCAGCGGATCCTCCGAGAAGGACTCCCGGAGGCCGAAGACCAGCGAAAAGCAAAGGTCATCGAAGCAGGCCCCCGAAAAAGGGGCTTCGACTTCGACGTCGAAAGAAAAGGAGCCGAAGAAAGCTTCGACGGCGCCGCCGAAAAGGGCGGCCGAAACGCTTGACGACGAACAGGCCGCAGAGATGCAGAGAAAGAGGCTCGAGGCCGAAATGGAGAACATCCTTCAGAGAAGGAAGGATTTCGATGAAAAAATGAGGAGTTACAAGATCCCCTCGAAGCCGACATCGAGCGTCGCTGTGGTACAGGAGCTCGAGGAGTTAGACGTCGAAGAGCCGCCGAAAACTCCGGAACCTTCGGAGCACGAAGAGGAGGAAGACCTCTACTACACAGAAGGGGATTACGGGGAGCAGTAGTCAAGCTACGGCTCGGGTTCCTCGACGGCCCAAGACCAGGAATGGCAGGACATCGAGGCCGAAAACCCAGAGGAGGCGGTAGAAACATACCCCTCGAGGCCTTCACCACCGGATGACATTGGGGCATACAATGAGGTGGTCAGAAAGGCGGCAGCAGCCTATGGAGTTAAGATGGAGGAGGAGAAGCCAGAAGCAGACTTCTTGCTCGTGACATTGCTCCCCATACAGACAAGAAGTCAGTTCCTGCCCATGCTCAAGAGTATCACAGACCAGGGGAAGGAAGCCTTCAAGGATCCGGCTACGTGCAGATCAGTAACACCTAGGACGGAGAAAAAATACAAATTCTCCTCCCAAGACCCGGCTTACATCAAGGGATCCGTCACAGCAGATTCTATAATCGCTGCAACGGCCAGGAAAAGGGCAAACGTCCCAACAACGTCTGGACCCCCACCTGACAAAGAATGCAGGAGGATGGATCTAACTGGCAGGAAAATTGAGAGGAACGCCGCAGCACACTGGCGGATGGCGAACTCCAACGCACTCCTGAATAGGCAGCAATACCAGCACTGGGATGAGATGGGACAGTTGCTCAAGCACCTCCCATAACAATACCGCGAGAGGGCATCACACCTTGTGGAAGAGGGGAAGAGCATCACAAATTCGTGCCTGAAGACAGCCTTGGATGGGGCAGAAACATCCAGCAGACTGATGGCTATAGGCATCACTGAGAGAAGGCAAGCCTGGCTCAGGATCTCAGGTTTCAAGGCTGAGGTCCAGAACAACATCCTGAACACACCCTTCAACGGGGAATCACTGTTCGGAGCCCCAGTTGATGAGAAGCTCACCCAATTGAAGAAGGACAACGAGACAGCAAGGTCCATGGGGGCCCTGCAGTTCAGGGGGATGAGAAGAGGCACCCCTACGCGGAGGCCGAACGGCAGAGGTGGAAGTCAGCGAGGAGATTCTCACCAGAGTTTCCACCAGGGGCAACAGAGTGACAACCAAGGCCACCAGGGCCAGCAGAGGCAAGGCTGGAACTACCAAAGCAGGGGCCAGTCCTTTCGGTCAAGAGGAAATGGACGGGGCCAGAGAAGGAGAGGCGGTGAACAACCACCCTCTAAGTGACTTCACAAGGGAGAAGGTGCTCCACCACCCAAACCCTCCGGGGGAGGAGCACGGAAAAACAAAGAGGAGCGGGCTACAGGGACAAGACACAAAGGAACATGTAACGCCGGTAGGAGGAAGATTGAGATTTTTTCTCCGGGAGTGGAGAAAAATAACAACAGACAAGTGGATACTCAATATTATGCAGTTCGGATACTGCATAGAGTTGGAAAAGAGGCCACCAAACAGAAAACCAAAGAAAAGACAGCACTCGGAAAGAGAGCTGCAACTACTTCAAGAGGAAGCCAAAGAACTCCTCCTCAAGGCGGCCATCGAACGAGTCCCTTTCAAAGAACGGAACAAGGGAGTGTACTCAAACTACTTCCTAGTGCCAAAAGTGGACGAAAGTCTAAGAACCATCCTGGACCTACGGTTCCTAAACAAATACGTCAAAACTCAAAAATTCAAAATGGCGTCCCTACAAGAGGTCATCCCACAGATAAAGGCAGGGGACTTCTTGTCCACCATAGACCTCAAAGACGCGTACCTGCACATCCCCATGAACAGGCAGCACAAGCACATGCTAAGGTTCACAGTAAACGAGGATCACTACCAATTCACGACCCTCGCTTTCGGCCTAAAGTCCGCACCAAGGGTGTTCACCAAATGCCTCGCCGCAGTGGCCGCACACCTAAGAAGAGAGGGGATACACGTATACCCCTACCTCGACGACTGGCTGGTGAAGGCAAGCTCTTACAGGACATGTAAAGAGCATGCAGAACAGGTGACAAGAACACTAGCAAGCCTGGGTTTCTCCATACACTGGGGAAAATGCTCAATAGAACCAGAGCAAGTGAAGATCTTCCTAGGAGTCCAGATCGACACCGTCCGATGCAGAGTCTTACCGAGTGAAAAGAGAACGCTCAGCCTACTGAGGGAGAAACGTCACTACCAGAAGGGGCGATCTCTGACAGTGAGGACTGTGAGCAAGATCTTGGGGATGATGGCATCGTGCATACACTTGGTCCCCAATGTACGCCTACAGATGAGACCACTCCAAGAGTGGCTACAACAGCAATGGTCACAAGCTACAGGAAGTTGGGAGGATCTAGTGGTTGTAACGCACAGGGTGCAGGAGGTGATAAGGTGGTGGGCCAGGGAGAGAATAACAGAAGGAAAACCTCTAACACCACCGGACCCAAAAGTGACCATCACCACAGACGCATCCCAGAAGGGGTGGGGCGCACACATGAACAGGCTCAGAGTGAGGGGTCTGTGGAGCCCTACAGATGCAGTCAGGCACATCAACTACCTGGAACTGAAAACTGTGTTGCTAGCCCTCAAGGCTTTCCAGAAGCACCTGTACAACCAGAAGGTGCTAATACAAACGGACAACACCACAACAATGTTTTACATAAACAAACAGGGGGGAACTCAGTCGTTCCCTCTGTCAAACCTGGCACAGGAGATCTGGAAATGGGCTATACCACTAAAAATAGACCTGCTGGCCATACACCTGCCAGAGAAGGACAATGTGGAAGCAGATTGGCTCAGCAGGCAGACTTCAGCGTCCCACGAGTGGGAACTCAATACTCAGGAAACAGAGAGACTATTCAGGAAATGGGGCACGCCAACAATAGACCTGTTTGCAACACACCGTAATGCAAAATGCCAGTACTTTGCATCCAGGCAACCAGAGGCACTGTCCCAGGGGAATGCCCTATGGATAAGCTGGTCGAAAACATTTGCCTACGCTTTTCCCCCGATACCACTGATCCCGAGGGTTCTCAACAAATGCATGAAGAGCAACATGACACTCATCCTTGTGGCACCACAATGGGCCAGACAGACCTGGTTTTCTCAGATAATGGGGATGGCGCGGGGGCCACCACACAAGTTCCCAAAAAGAAGAGACCTACTCTCCATGGAAAACTGAGAAATCCTACACCCAGAGCCAGAGAGCCTCAACCTCTCAGCCTGGCTCCTGAGGACTTAGAATTTGCACACCTAAAACTACCAGAGAGCACCCTGCGGGTGCTACGAGAGGCAACAAGGCCCAGCACACGCAAGTGCTATGGGGAAAAATGGAAAAGATTCACTCAATGGTGTTGCAAGAAACAGCTCCAAAGGAAACTGACCAAGGAATCCACGGTGCTAAGGTACCTCACGCACCTAATTAAGGCTAAGCTAAGCTCATCCTCGCTGAGGGTGCACTTGGCAGCGATTGTGGCATACACAAGAGGAGAAACAGGGAGAAGTTTTTTCACATCCCAAGTCGTAAAAAGATTCCTGGAAGGAGCTAAAAGAATAGCGCGCCAAAAAGAATGCCGCCACCGGCATGGAACCTAAATGTGGTACTGACGGAGCTCATGAAAGCACCTTTCGAACCCATCCACAAAGCATCACTGCAAATGTTAACAATGAAGACGGCCTTTCTGGTAGCAATCACCTCGCTATGGAGGGTGAGCGAACTGCAGGCACTCACACTGCAAGAACCCTACATCCAGATACACAGTGACAGGGTCGTGATGAGAACAGACCCACACTTCATGCCAAAGGTGGTGTCAAGGTTCCACATGAACCAGAGTATTCAGATACCTAGCTTCTTCCAAAACCCCACTACAAGCGCAGAGAGGTCACTCCACACCCTAGACGCTAGAAGGGCTGTGATGCACTACATCGAGAGAACGAAGGAACACAGGAAAACAAAACAGTTCTTCGTATCCTTCGCAAACAGTTACATGGGCAAACCAGTCACTAAAAACACCATAGCGCGATGGATCGCACAGACAATACAATTCTGCCACAAACAAGCTGGCCAGGAGCTAACTGGAGGGGCACAGGCCCACTCCACCAGGAAGAAAGGAGCAACAATTGCTTTTCTGGCAAACACACCAATCCAGGACATATGCCTGGCGGCAACATGGGCTTCAGTGCACACTTTCACTAAGCACTATTGCGTGGATGTACAGATGAACAAAGAAGCACAAGTAGGACAGAAAGTGCTTCAACATATATTCAACAACCAACGCTCATCTTCCACCCAACCGCCACAAAAGTGAGGAAAACCGCTACAAAATCTATGCACAGCATAGTGAATCCAGAAAGATTCACGCTGCAAAACGAATAGTTTCTTACCTGTCGGTGTAGTTTTGCAGCTTGAAGATCTTTCTGGATTCACTAGCGAACCCACCCGCCTCCGCCAGAAAGATGAGGCTGGAGAAGAAGGTGGAAACACATAGAAAAGAAAGAAAGTTGAAACTGAGAAGATACGTAAAAAGATACATGAAAAGAATTACGTAAAAAAAAAGAAAAAAGGATTAACAAACAAAGCCATGGATTCACTACAAAGACAGAAAAGGAGAAAGAGACAGAAAAAACGAATCCGAAGATGGCGCCCAAGGGTGGTAGCTTCTGCCGGAAGCACGCCGACGTCACCGAAGGTACACCAAATGGTGGGACGTCGACGCCCACCTGGGCTACGACAAAAAAAAAAAAAGAGAGAAGAAAGACTACGATTCCGGACCCAACCACCAGATTGCGGAATATGCACAGCATAGTGAATCCAGAAAGATCTTCAAGCTGCAAAACTACACCGACAGGTAAGAAACTATTCGTTACAGGTAATGAATTAGTTTTTCCCCAGTGATTAAGGATTTTCTAGTTTTAGTTAACAAGTTTTCTGCATTGTGGGATCTTCATTGATATCATAAATGATCGAATACTTCCTGCCTGTATGTGGGGACCATGAATCACTTAAACTCTATTTTTAAAATTACAAATTGGGTGCAAAAATCTGCATAATTAATACCATGTAGCACTGTGCAAAGCCTATCACTGGCAAATATTTTCCTTGAATTAAAAACCATTTGAATGTAACCCTGCCACAAAAACTACATTGCATCGGCTGATGTGAAATTGCTACCCAAGTATATTTAGTGATGATGAAAAATTGTGGCCAGATAGGTTTAACATTTGCAAAGGTAGGGCGAAAGAAATGGGTAGACTCTGCCTTTAACCCCTTCCATGCTCATGACGAGCTCAGCTCGTCCTGCAGTACACTGCTTGTGTGCTCATGACGAGCTGAGCTCGTCATGAACAATGGGACTCTGGGATCTGCAGCACAGCAGAGAAATATTTACAGCATCCATGTGGTTAAGAAGTTCCAAATCTCTTGATGCCTTATACATGCAGTTGCCTCGCGGTCAGTTCTATTTTCCAGCTTGGGAGAGTAGGACCTTGGAACACTGGGGTTGTTTATAAGCCTATTTTTTGATACAAGATCTGTCTCAAGTCATCAATTTTCATCTTTACTCGATATCTCCTGTGACTGTGAAGTAAAGTCAGCCTTCATTTGGCTTTTTAACCAAAAGTTTCCACTCAGAATGCCATACCAGTTTGTAAAGTGCCATTTAGCAGAAAAAAAGCAGCCACTGACCCGTATTACGTCTGTGTAGGGTCTACTAAGGAACGAAAGTGATAGAGGACGCTGAGCTCCGAGATACATTGGAGGATAAGCTGACAGAGGACAAAAAGAAGGAATAAGGCCTTAAATGGAAAAAGTTGCCTCTACTAGGACGCTCCCTGTGACTTCTGAGAACTTCTACAAATGACGATCCAAGGAGAGATGATCCAGAAATGAGGAGAGTAAGCGAGACACCTCCATTTATGCCACTCCTGACATCAATGGCGATAAATCTCTGGGATGCAGAGAAGTCTTGGCAGGAAGGCATTCTCAACTACTGACCTCACACCCTGCTCACCATAGTCACAGCACTATTCAGGATCGAGGCATTTATTGTTGTGCTATTCGTCAACAATACACTCAACATCGGAGCAATGCAGTTCTGGAGGTTGATGCCTGGACACTCTTCAGTGGAAGATGTGTATCCTTAAAAAACATTGTCTCTCACTTTATCTTCTGGGGGTATAAACCAAGTTGTAGCTTCTGACCTTTCTAATTCCAGTAGAGAATCCTCTCCAAACTGCTGTAAGGCTAATCAATTTACCACCTTTACCTAATCCAAAAGTTATGGTTTCCAGGAAGACATTGTGTCTCACATGTGGAAAAGACCTCCATGACCAAGAGACCGTACTGTGGTCGAAGCGGCTTGGCATCCTGCATATTCATCTCCAGGTTGTGCATAATATCATCCATGTGAACGTAATATTTTTCTGAGGTGATGTGTCCTCCTGCTGCACCAAATTTCTTGTAAAACGGCTTTCCTAGGAGCTATCATGCAAGTCATACGCCATATTCCTTTAAAAGTAAAGTTATCACGAGAACTTGTCAGAATTTTCTTCCAACGGTAGCACCAGTTTTTCATTTTAGTCAAACTGTTTCCTTACCATCCTTTCCCCTGAATTCTCTTCTCCAGTAGCACGTTTTTTTGCCGTATTTAGTTAATGAAAGCGTTTTGAAGTTTTACTTGACTAGAGCCATGAAAAGTGGGTAATTTGACCAACTTTGTCAGTTACAGGCACCCTGGTACGGGTTCAGCCACGGCAAAACAACTTTTCTAGTTGGATATTTTTTTTGCATCCTGGTATGTTATCACAATGCTTACCTTTGGCTGGTAAGCCGAGAGCATATTCTGCTACTGGTAAGATGGCTACTACTGCTTTGTTAAGAAACATTTCTATATCTGAAACATCTAAAGTGGTTCTGTACTTAAATTTACCTTACATTATTGTCATGACTTGTGTACTGCATATCCTCATCTGAGGGTGTATCTCCCCCCTTAGTAGATCGGTTCACACCCATAAAAAACTACAAATGCCCAGGAACATTTATCTACACCTTTCAAATGATCTTTCGGATTCTAGTGTCTCTGGTAAAGTGAACAAACTCGAAAGCCAAGATGACGATGATCCTAATTCACCTGGGGTGACCAACCCATTGGTGGTTTACAGACCTCTGAAGAGGCTAAGGTGCAGGACTTTAAAAGTTTCATGGCTGGATCTTGATCCCTGTCCTTCCATCAGTGTGTTTAGTGGCTTGATTCTTCAGTACATCCAATATGGACATTTAAATCTTCTCCTGGAATGCACTGACATGTTCATATAAATCAAAATGTCTTCTGTCGCAATCTCCTGCTCTTATGAGCAGAACTGTTATACATTTAATGCATTGCAAAGAACTTCCCCTAACTGAATGCTAGGAACAGGAAGACTATCATTTCTCCAGTATTGGATCTTTCATAGGTTCACAGGCTTGAATCATTCCCTGTCGTCGAAGTGAGAGTCCCATGGTACCACAATAGAGCAGTATGTATCATTATCATAGGCTGTAATGGCAATGAACAGTCACTTTAATAATCTATGTCCTTTTTTTAAAAAGGACCAAACTTTAGCCAATTAGGTGATATCACCCTGTAGAACACACCAAAGAGAGGCTGAGTCCCTCAAATTTTCTACCGCAAGTCGTGTGCAAGGGAGTCCTACTGAGCTCTGCTCAGTTTCTTCAACTATTACTTGTTTTGAATCATTCAGGATTATATTTCTTGTTTCATTTCTCTGCCCTGGAACTAATATGTCAGAACTGCAGAACAAAGGACGGGTTACACCCTGAAGACACTAGGAGTGTATAGACTACCTTTATCCTGCCCACAAGGTAACGGACTGCAAAATATGTCTAACCTTATTCCTCTAAAACTCTCACGGATAGAGAGTAGAGGCTATTATTGTGGCTACAAAATCTTAAATCTGTCAGTTCTGATGAAGACAGTGAGGATTCCACCACCTCACAGGAGAGGCCATGGAAGAGATTGCGCCAAGGGTCTCCAGAGTTGCACAAGTAAAGCCATGAAAAAGACTACCCTTGAGTCTTCAAAAGGCTCTTCTCATAGAGAGAAAACGGAATTAACTTCCTCAGAGGCAATGTCCGAGTCTACTACTCACTCTCTTGAGGCTTGACATTACACCAGGGAAATCCTCTTCAGAACCAGTGATGGTGAAACATTCCTGACAATGTGACATGTCTACTATTTATCTCTCATTGATGATAGCCTTGTCAATGACTGCCTTATCTAAAATGACCTTGTCGACGATAACCTTGTCGATGACAAACCCCCTCGACGACAACCTTCGTCGACAACAACCGCATCTATGTCCACCCCGTCGACAATGCGAATTATTGCGAAAACACTGTTGTTCTTAATAAAAACCAAAGACACCACATTGTCCATCAAAGCTTTGTCAAGGATGAAGGTGACTAACAGGAGCATGTCTATGGCATGCAACAATATATGGAGAGGGCTAGACAATATGTGGAGCAATTTCATTGCACAGTCTCCAACTCCCACGGCATGGTTCAGGTCCCCATGGCTCTAGTACTAGACCTACAGGATTACCACAAACGCTTTCCTTAGCCTAAAAGGTCAACATCATCTCTTTTATAAAAAGGGAATTATCCCGTGACTCTTCAGGGCTGTGTGGTGTTGTTAAGAGAGAAGAAGGTCCCACGTGGCCGGTGTTAAATCAAACACTGGTTTCCATCTCGATTTCCGGAAATCGAGATGGAAACCTGTGTCTTTCTTCCTCCACTACACGGACATCAGCAGCACGGCGCACTGCCATACCATGACTACGCTGTGTTTGGTAAGCACATCAGCGCCTTGCAAGCAGTCAAGGCGGACACTGACATCGCAGGATCTTTAGGCACATGACAATTTAAAAACAAAATACCATTTAGAGGAGCGTGCAGAAGAGGTACTTATCATTATTGAGAAGGATACCAGAAGTACCAGTCTTATCAGCCCTCTCAGCAGCCCATTAGGCCAGCTTACCCGCAATTCCAACCATATCGGGCACCGCCAGTGGCAGCCTACTCCATGCAACCACCAGGGACGAGACAGGCAGCGCAGGCAAGAGGCATAGGCTGAACACAGTGACAATGCTCTAGTACTGCATATGCCCCTACAACACACCATCCTGTGGGAGAGAAGATTCAAAATGTTTTCATCTATGGTGGAAAATAACATCGGACAAAGGGTCCTGGATCTCATCACATACGGTCACACATTAAAGTTTACCTAGATTCCGCCCATCACTTCACCGAAACGAGGGCACCCACTTCATCTCCATCTACCTCTGAAGGAAGTGGTAGCTATGCTAACTAAAGGTGCCATAAGGAAAGTCCCACATTCTCAGCAAGAAATGGACTTTTATTCTCATTTTCTTTTTACAGACACGAAAACATGGGAGCGGTGACCCAACGTAGACCTCCGGAAATTAAACCAGGCCTGGATTTACAGGATGCATACTTCCACATCCCCATCAATCCCAAACATTGCATCAAAGTTCTCCCATTTGGCTTCAAATTAGCTCCCTGCATTTTTAGCAAATGCCTAGCCCTGGTGGCAGTTTTTCTCAGAAAGGACGTTCATCCGGTATTCCCCCTACCTTGACAAATGGTTGATTAAAGCATTTCATGTTTCCAAGGTCCCAGAGGCTTGCCTAAAGTTGTTTCACAAACCAGACTCCTTGTGAATGATCAAAATTCATCAACTACTCCATTGAAGAAGAGACTGTTTCTGGGCGCAACACTAGATACTCTCCAAAACAAAGACTTTCTATCCCAGGACAAGCAACAAAGGCTGAAGGAGCTGGCTCTCAAGCTATTCAAAATACTAAAAAGGTTTCAGTGCTTCTGTTCAATTAGCTTCTGGGCATGATGTCCTCCGTTATCAATCTGATCTTTCTTGCAAGTATGGAAATGAAAGCCTTACAGGAACAGCTACAAAAACCATGGATTCAAACGGAAGGATTGTTCAAAGACCTGGTGAAGATCACACCAGGTATGATGGAGTCTCTAGCCTGTTGGTCCCAGACCTCCCTCCTGTCCGAGGGCCTCACGTTCTTACCCAAGTACCTAACTATGTAATGTCTACGGATGCCTCCCTGGAGTGTTGGGGCGGTGTCATCTGCAGAACCTGCAAATTCAAGGAAAGTGGTCTCCGCTCCAGAAGAGCATACAAATCAATCGCCTGGAGCTTGAAGCCATCATGTTAGTTTGCACGGACAATACAACCAGCATGCACTACTGGAATAAACAAAGAGGCACAAGTTCCCTGGCACTCTCCAAGGAAGCTCAGGAAATCTGGAGCTGGCTAACACACAGGATAACTCTTCTGGCCGAACATGTTCCCGTACAAGCAGTCTTTTAGCAGAAATGCTTAGCAGAACTAGGAACAGCCTCCATGATTAATGGGAGCTTGATCAGTCGGCCCTAAACAGGAGCTCTCGTTCTGGGGCAAACTAGATCTCTTGGCAACAAATGAGAATCGCAAATGGCAGTTCTATGTAAGTTGGCATCCGCATCCAGGATCGTGGTTGGATTGCTTTACTGATCACATGGTCTGGGATCTATACCTATGTTTTGCCCTCGACATTTCTAATACCAAAGGTTATCGGCAAGATGAAAGCAGAGCAGTGTCTCTTCATCCTGATGGCCCAGGCAGCATTGGTTCATGGAGCTTCTCCTACTCTCGGAATTTAACAACATTCACCTACCAACATCTTGAAAACTTTTGCCGATGAACTACGGCCAGGTCCTTCATCCTGACCCAATCTCTTTCCTCTTATGGGCATGGCGCCTACGTTCTATAAATTCAAATATCTGAATATTCATAGGGACTGCAAGGATGTTCTCTCCTAGGCAAGGCTGGAAGCCACAAAAAAAATGTTATCCGTAATGGAAACATTTATGCCTATGGTGACAGAAATCAAACCTACATTCTCTACAAGCATCATCTGGCAGAAAACTACCTTATCTCCTCTCACTTACTCAGTTACGGTTGGTGCATGCGTCTGATAAGGTACATCTTGCAGCAATATTGAGATGTAGACGCTCATCACATTCTTTCTTTGTGCTCAAGCAGAATCATAAAGCAGTTCATGAAGGGATTGTTCAGAGTTTTACCTCCAGTAAGGGCTCCTTCCCCGAACTGCCACCGGAACATAGTTCTATCTCAATTCATGAAGAGTCCATTCAAACCCATACACAGAGCAGACCTCATATTTCTCACATGGAAGGTTGCTTTGTTACTAGCACTCACTTCGACCAGGAAGGTATGGGAGATACAGGCTTTCTCAACTCAAGAACCCCTTCTTGCACCTCACAGGCAATTTCGTACTTCTCAGAGCCAATTCAAAATTCATTCAAGGCTCCTTCTGATTTTCACCTCAATGAACCTATAAAATTTTGGACTTTTTTCCCGAATCCAACATCCCCAGCTGACGGGTCTAATCATATGCTAGGTATCAAAAGATATCTACAGTTTAACTTACATCGCACTAAACAAACAGGAGAACTGACCAATTGTTGGTCTCACATGGACACACTTGTAAGGGCGCTCCAGTCTCGAAAGCAACTATCACTCAATGGATTTCAGCAGCAAACTATTTCTGCCACTCAAACGCTGGGAAGACACTTACAGCGAAATCCAGGGTGCACTCAACTATGGCAGTTTCCAACTCAACTTCTAAGGTCTATATTGGTTTCGGTCTTCATGAATGACAACACTTTATCCCTTTTTAATGGAATAGTTTTCTTCATTTATATTTCAGGAGGGATTATTGGGTGAGACCCACCATCCTGGAGGCTTTGTCCAGTCCATGGCTTGTATTTCTGTTGGGTATCTTTTATTCTCACCTTGTGCTACTCTGTGACTGACTGGAAATCACAATTGTTGTGCCTTGTGCTTCCTTCCTGCTATAATTCAATTTCTGAGACTGCACTGTTGGTGCTCTGTTCCTACCAACTTTGACTTTGTGTGTCCATTACATAGCTGTCGGTCACAGCAAAACCCAGATTAACTCTGTATTATATGGTCATGTCTGTTCACTCCCAAATCTCCATTATTGCATTTGGTGCCCCACATTTATTGTTAGCCCTACTATTGCTAACAGTGCTTGACCGAAGTATTGTATTGAGCAGCACATTCCAGTAATGTGCAATACCGTGCCCATTTCCCTGCATCCTCGCATACAGCAATCATCCCTTTTTCTTCCAAATTTGTAGACCTGTAACCTTGTGTAGTATACTCTTTGCAGTATTTTGAGCTGCATCAACCTAAAGCTGGCCTTTATTTATACCACTCGAGGGAATCTGCTGGCAACCACACATATTTTCTTCTATGTTCTCATTGTCAAGCACCCATTTGTTTCGGAGAGCTCCCAGTTCCCTTTGCTTATTGACTCTTAGTCTTCTTTCAAGAGGTGTGTTTTCATGGTTTCTTCATCAACCCATACCCATGTTGAATTTAATTAAAGGGCTGGCAGACCTCATTTTATACTTCACCTCTTGGTGCGCGAAGGGCATTAACACATTAGCACCTCATACCTCGCTTAGTGTAGAAATTGTCATGTCCCAGTGTATGAAGCCCTCAAGGCCTGCCATTTCCTTCAGTCTAGACCATCCACTGTACTACATGCCTGCATCATGGGTGTCAGTCTGTTAGTCCACCTCCTCTCCTTGCTGAGCCTGGCCCACGTTTTCACTACTATGACTGTTACACGTGGTCTGATGCATGTTCTTGTCCCTCCGCATGGTACATCCAAGAAGCCCATGCTTCACCATGCATATCTATCCGTTCTAAAGGCAGGTCCCTCCAACTGGAGCATGTACCCATTTGTTTTCTATGGAAAGGAAGGTATCCCACAAATATTTTGTTTTCATTTGGGAATGTTATTTTCCACTCAAACATAGAACTCTGTAATGACATTGGAGAAGTGTTACCTGCCCATAGCAGTACTCTGGTTTTGTGGGTCAATTTCCTGAAGAATCCCTCCGATAGGGCACAGTGTGTTTTGAGTATGTGAAGAATGCTACGAATGGCGGTCATTTTGCACGGTAAAGTCCATTGAGATTGTCCCAGTGGGATATGTCAGCTTCCAGTTAGTGCAACAGTGGTTTATGGATATTAACATGGTATATATGGCTATCCATTGATATAATTATGCCTAGATATTTAAAGTAGTTGTTCATGAGAGGCATAGGAAGCCTGTGCTTGGTTTCTAATCTACCGAATGGGATGGCAGGGACATTCCTTCACTTTATCCAGTCCAGGAGAGTTTTTTCATGTCCGACAGGTGAGGATGATAAAGAACGTCCCCAGGTCTGCTATATACAATTGGATATTGTTTGCTTACAGCAAGAGTTTTCGGACCCAGTTAGTATTCTGTGTCTACTCTCTAAGTTGGGCACCCCTTGGCATTAATTTCAGCAGGCTTTCAATTGCCAAGACAAAAAGCATCAAGCTGGAGGACCCTCTTGCCTTGTCCCCCAGAAGATTGTGAAATCTCTGGACTGGGCCCTCTTAAAACTCTTTTGCTCCCAGTTCATTATATAGTAGTCTGGTCAAGGTTAGAAAACATAAGTCCGATTCAATCTTTTCCAGGATGCAGAACAGGAATGTTCATTCTATTGCGTCCAATGATTTGTTGCCTTCCAAAGATTCCACTGCGATCGGCTCCTCCACTTGTGCAACAACTGCCATGTTATTGTGAAACCTTATTCCGTTGAACTTAGCAGCCCTATGAGGTATGAAGCAAGATTAGTGCGGGTGGACAAGATCTGCAATTAAAAAGGTCAGTCTGTAGGCCAGTAGTTGGACCACTATGTTCTTTTAGTTTTTGAACTGTGATGTGGGACGATAGAAAGTCCACTTCTTTCTGGACTCTCCCCCCTTACGGATCAGAATCTCTTTTGACATTTTTGGGCACCAGTCGGCCTTCCTTTCCCTTGGGCATGTAGGAGTATTTTATTGAGTATTTCGGTTGTCCGCAAAGCCATTCTTCTATGAAATTTAAGAGGCAATTTATTTGGGCATGGCATTTTCCCCGATTGTAATTGCAGAGAGCTATCCCAGTCTCCTCCATAGTAACCTCCTCTTCTATTGTTTGCTTATATTCAGTAGTCGGGCATCGGGTTGGTGAGTCTGATATAAATTCAATTAAATCTTCATGAGCCCACATCATTTTAGAGCTATAGAAAGTCTGAAAGTAATCTACAAACTTTTGTTACAAACATATCTTCTCTACCATACAACTTGTATGTGTATTAATTTATTTTAGGTGTGAAAGGTCTCCTTGGCTGCTTAGCCAAGATAATAATTTTCTGGCTTTAGCTCTCATTTCATTTGTAGTCTATCTTATTGCAGTTTGTGGTGTCTCTTCCTCTCCCTCGCATCCCCAACTTCCTTTCAGATCAGTCTACCCCTTATTACTATCTTGAGGGCCTCCGATTTAGTCTCTGCGCTCCCATCTGACCTTTTGTTTGTAGCAGCTGTAGATCACGTCCTTTGCACACTCTTGGCAATTAGTGTTTAGTGCAAGCTGTTTTTCTTCTAAGTATATGTTCCAGTTTCATGATGACTTGTTCTCCTTCCCTGAAACCCACAATGCACAAGGAGAGACTCCACCTCAGATTGGGGGGTTTTGCATTGGGTTTTGGTATGCTGTTGAAGCTCTGGGACTGTTGAGCTGCAAAAGAGCAGTCATTTGTCTCCAAACACCCGTATTGCCTCCAATGAATGGACAAGACCATGTTAGACACCTCCTCCTCCGATTTGACCAGGACTGTAGGTTTTTTGTTCGTGCCAGGATGTGTCAAGATATCACCAGGGTGGAAAGGGAATAGTGGATGGGTTGGGTGTTAGGGGCTTATGGAGAACATGCCTTTTCATCTTTTCCTTGTAGAAAGCGATCTCTTTATATAGTGGACCAAAAAGAGGTACACTGTGTAAAGAGTCCAGGCAAACCTCAATTGGTTTACAGAGGCACAAATGATGATAACCCAAATGGTCTCTGTTGTGGTAATGTGGGCAAGCAGTTAGGCTTATCAGAGGGTAGTGCTAAGCATTTGTTGTTCTCAGATGCATTAAATGAGACACCCGCTCAAAAAATAAATCCGAGACAATTTAGAAAATAGCTCATATTTTTATGCAAGTTTTAATACTAAGAACTTCATTATCAAGTAAGTACTTTTTTTTACATGTAACTAAATAGTTCAATTCATTGTGTCTTTACTCAGCTATGCTTCGCTATAGGAGAGAAGGCATATATTGCATACAGTTATTTGCGATCGGTTTTTAGGGGTCTCCATTGGGACATAGGATTGTAGGGGCCCAAGGTCCAAAGTACCACCAACTGTTACACGTTACCTGCCCTGGGTGTCGGGGTGCAGATGTGCTGGTTGGGTTGGTAGCTGTACGTGCTATGCCGGTATAAAGAAGGGGGTCACCTGGAAGCAGGCAGCAATGGGGGACTTAGGGACAAGTCTGGGAGCTCCCAACGGGGGCTTGGGGCACAAGAGTCCTGGGAACAAGGGGGTACAGCTGGTTTGTCTGTACCAAGGGCTGGGGTTAGGTGCGGAGTGGAAAAGTCAGTTGGGCTCTGTGCGTTTGCAGTGCCTCTTGGGGTCGGCAGTATTGCCGGTTGAAGGTGCAAAATCAGGACAGCTGGGCCACTCTGGAAGATTGTACACTGTATTACAAGAAATGAACACCAGCATCCGCTTGAGGAGACACAAATAGCTTAGGGTGTTAGGATTCCGTCCAGAGGTATGGCCTCACCTCATTAACGTCCCTTTCGATGTGGAACACTTATTTGGGCCACACGTGGACTCCATGTTGGAAACAATCAAGGACACAGCCAAGGCTATAGTGGTACGCCAGACTCACCCCCAACAAGCCTCGGTTTAAGTAACAACAGGTGAGCGGGAGTGCCATTACTTCTGCAATACTGCAAATCCCTCCTTTTAAACAACAGAGTGCTTTCAGGAGGGACAGTCTCTGAAAACAGAGGTATAATCTGGGGAAAGGTAGTGGAATCCCAAGGAATGGAAGCGTCTGCCTCCATGTAATGACTTGCCCACACACTGCCCCACAGTTCCCAATTACACAACACCTGTTGTGGGAATGATACGGTTATTACTTCTGCAATGGAAGTCTGTCCTATCAATCATCCCACATAGATATTTATTTAAATTTCACACACAACCCAAACCTTCCCCCTCTCCTTCAGGCAAACAGTAAAGACTGTTGCAGGGGTGATTTGTAAGCACATCGGAGCAAGGCTGCAGTAGAAACTGTTCCACCATTTCAGAGAATACTTCCTCACCCCCAAAAAAAGGAGAGGACACTTGACCCAATTAGATCGTTATATAATGCCAGAGCACTGTCCCGTTGCATAGTTTCACAGCACTAGATGAAAACCCTGCAAAATGTTATAGGAGATCTAAAGGACATCTAACTTTACATCCTCATCCACTTGGCGCACCATCATTACCTAAGGTTTGTTGTAAGAGGACCACCAGCTCTGAGGTTAGTAGTGGCCAGCAGTGGTCACATCTCATCTGCGATGCAGCTCCATTCAAGTCTTTCCCTAGCTGGGTAACTTGTTCATAAAGAGCAGTAGCCATAAGCAATACCTTACACATACTCAGCCAGTGGGTGTCACGCAAACAAAGATTAGGGTTCATGGCCAAAAAAAGCAACTCTGCCTTTTACAGATGCACGTTTTTGGGGGGCCATATTTAACACAGTAACAGGCAAAGCCTATCCTAGTCTAGAAAGAGTGATGGCATTACAAAGGCTGCTTCCCCTCTTCCAGATGTTGCGTCCCGTGACGGTGAGAACAATCATGAAAATGGTGCGGATGATGGCATCTTGCATTGCGATAGTTCCAATGCAAGTTTTCAAATGCACCCGCTTCAGGAATATCTACCCATGCAGTGTGTAGGAAGCTGGCTCTTTATCTGGTGTACCAAAATGAGGTTCACTGTGTAGAGTCCAGGTATCCCTTACTAGTGAATAGGGACTTGCTGTAACAATCTCAAAGTGCTCTATTTGTGGTAGTGTGGTCGAGCAGCCTTAGTCTTAACAGAGGGGAGTGTTAGACATTTGTTGCAATCAGAGTCAATAAATGAGACACACACTCACTAAAGAAATCCGACACCAATTTAGTAAAATAACATAGATTTTTATATTAATTTAGACACCAATATCTTTAAGGTTAGGTAACTACTTTTCAAGCTAGCGATTTTCAGAAACACAGAAAATACAGTTTTCATATTTTTGGCATGAACCTCCAACTTGGTAAATCTATCCTATGGAAGAAACATACACTGCATAGGGGTACTTGCAGTCGAGTTACAGGGTTGTTCTTCTGTGTTTAAGAACAATAAGGTCCTTAGAACCACCAGCGGCTTTGGTTTACCTCCCCTAGTGTGTCCGGGTGCAGAGGTGCTAGTCACAAGGGTAGCCTCGAACACTACCACAGAAATCAGTGGGAAAACCTGTCACAGAAAAAAAGGCTGCAAGTGGGGCCTGGGTAACCTGTGAGGTAGAACCCAAAGGGGGGCTCTACTCTTGAGGGTCTCTGGAGCAAGGGTGCACTGTCGGTAGGCTGTGACTCTGGCTGTGTGGCTCAGGTGCATTGGTGTTTTGTTCGGCGGGTCACTTATGTTGGAGGCTCTCACTTTTTAGGTTGACCTCAGGAGATGGGGACGAAACAGGACAGCTGGGCCACTCGGCGATGGCTCTGTGGTGCTGATGTCCCACATTGGTAGATCTGTCACAAGGGCGCCGGTCACCCGGGATTTGGTGCAGGGCGGCTACTGGAGCACTAAGTCTCCTCAGGGGATGCTTGTTACTTTGTAGACCCAGGTGTTATAAGCATAGTGTACTGGGTCGGTGCTGCAGGGAAGTGGCTCCTCCACTTCAAGTGAGATGCGGGTTGGTTGGCGCAGTGCTGGCAGCCTTCCGAGACTTTAGGAGGATGCACAGCTGCAGGACATGTCGGTCTTTGCAATTGTCGGGACAGGAGCAGGCAGGCAGGGTTTGGCGCCAAGTCCACAACTAGTCCACAGTTCTTGCTTTTTTTGGCTCTTCTTTGTCCTCCTTTAGTCGGGAGAATCTGAGTACCTGAGGTCAGGGGACACGTAAATACTGAATTTAGGGCATTAAGGGAAGTGAAGGGTAGTTGCTAATGGGCTACTTACTCTTGGGGTCACTACAACCCCCTATATGACTACTTTCTGTGGAGAGTGGGCATAACCCTGTCCCAGAGTTTCTGATTAAACCAAAAGCAAGATGGTGGAATCCTTCTTTTGTGGAGCATATCGGGTTGCCCACCTTAGGGGTGTGACTAGCCTGGTGTTGCAACACGCCTACTGCATAGCTGATTTCCCGCCTGCCTTGGTGCCAAATGGGCGTCAGGGCAGGGGGTGGCATCTCCCATGTTTGGGAGAAGCCGGAGCCTCCTATCAAAGGCTTTGAAGGCCCTGGCCTTGATATGCTAAATAACTAGCAATCCTGCTGGAGTACACATTGTTTCTGGCCTCAGAAAGCATGGGCTCTCCCCTGCAGGGGCCAGAAATGTGTCTGTGGTGGCAGACTGGATGATACCAGTCAGCTAGCACACTAGACCGTGGTAAGTTTTTCAGGTGGAAACCTTTAAGGTGCCCTCTGGGTGCATGTCATTATAAATCTTGTACTAGTAACAGTTCAGGTTTATTAAGACGAGCTGTTTGATAGCAAACACCATAAGTTTTAATAAAGCCATCCCTGTTCATTTGTACCATCCAATAATTAAATGAGACCTCACCGGGGCATATCTACTCCTGCAGATATGCCGTCATATGTAATTTAATGCACTGTACCTTAGGGCTACAAGGCCTGCTGCAGTGGTGGTGACATACATATTACATGCAGTGACTTTACCATGGCACACTGTGCAAACTATGAATGAAAACATGGCACAGGCACTAGGACACAGTCTGCAATGGCAAGCTGCTTTCAGTTTGTATGGGGGTGGGTTCCTTAGGGTGGCATAGTACATGCTGCTGCCCCTAGCGACCCTTTTTGGTACCCATGCCCTAGATTCCAGGGGTACCACTTACTAGGGATTTACAGGGGTGCCATAGTGTGTGCCCGTTATGTTACAAAGCCACTGGGGCATGGTTAGCTGGGACCCAGTGCAGTACAAGTAGTAAAAAGTGGGGAGACCATGACACAAAGAGGCACTTTCCTACACAGTGGTCACAAGCGACTAGTCAGTGGGATGATCTAATATTGATAGTGCCTGGAGTTCAGCACAGTCTGAAATGGTGGTACACCAAAAACGTGTTACTAGCAAGTCATTGCTGACCCAAAGAGGAACATTATCACAAATGCCTCCATGACTGGGTGGGGGCGGTGCAGCTGAACAACATGACAATCATAGGTACCTTGATGCACCAACACAGAAAATTATTTTCTTGGAGGTGGCGGTGCAGTTGGCACTCAACGCATGTCATCCGCTGATTTGCAACAAGGCAATTCTTACATATGAACATACAGTAGGACTGTGATATACTACATTCAAAAGACAGTGGCACTTATTCATCCAAGCTGGCACAAATTATATAACATTTGGCCTTCCATTACTAGGTTTTGCTTCTAGGAGAGGGTCTGCTGGAGTGGATGATAACCTTGCACACCCACAATTAATCTGTTCCCCACCACAGAAAATGCAAAATGGCCAAGCTCCACCTCCAGGTACCACTAGCCACAGTTGAGTCAATGCTGTATAGATAAATTGGTCAGGGATATTTTCCTATGCTCTTACTCCACTATTTCTGAATCCGTATGTAGTGAAGAAGATGAGGCAAGCACTACAAGACTCATTTTAATCACCCCAACATGGGCACGGTGTTGCTATACATGTCTATCCACGCACACACGAAAAGCTACCCCCAAGGGTAGATCTTCTAGCTTGGCACCGGGGGAAACTATGTAATTAGAATCCTAGTGGAGGAAGAAGAACTGAAAGGGAGGATCTAAAAATAATTGGAAAATAAACAACTTCTGATGGCTACAAAATCCTTGAATACATTACTTACATACATTGACCTAAAATCCACAAGCTCAAATGGTCCCCTTCTGGATGTCCCATTATGTCAGGCATTGGTCTTGTAATGGAACCACTGTCAATTGTTTGTGACCAGTTTCTAAGATATTTGTTCCTGCAATGCATCCATACCTCACAAATACTAAAGACGTGCAGAATTCAATGAAAAACTCAAGTTTGATTCAAATCTTTTGATTTACTTAAATGTTAAATCATTATACATAAGTATTCCCCTGGAGTAGGCGGTCTGTGTTATTGAAGGCCACCTGACAGTCACTGACAACACATGGCACCTATACATTTTGTCACGGGTTGTACTAGGATGACATTTGCAAAAAATAATATTTTTAGCTCAAGTGGATTATTTACCATCAACTAAAAAGAACGTCCGTGGGCAAAATCGTCCTTCGCTTTATCAGTTTGCACATGAATCATTTTGAATCTTTAAAGATCTGTGCAGCCACCAATCCTTTTAAGTCAAATATAATAAGTATGTAGCAGAGATACATTGGTGATATTTAAATCACTTCTTCAACAATAGAACGTAGCTCATGGCTTAATGGAAAAAACAGATACTTGCAGTGTAGCCACAATAACAGTAATAAGAAACTTGCATTCTTTGACTTAAAGATTTCTACACACCATCTACAGATTCTGTCTATAGGTATCTATCAAAAAGCCTTTCCTAAAAGTAATTTACTTTGTTTTGATTATTTCCTTCCTAGATCCTTCCAAGAAAATCTTCCACTTTGGGATGTTTTTACGGTTAAAAAAGAAATCACTGAGAAAAGTGGTGTGGAGAAAAAAGGCTGACTTACTTTCTGGAAAACTAGAGAAAAGGCAAATGTTCATAAAATTAGATGGGAAGAGGACCAGTAATGATAACCCGGAGTCCCTCTTAGAGACTTAACCCCGTCCCTAAACGAAATTAACTGGCATGTGGAATAACTTGGGATCATAAACCAGAGATGGCATATTCCTAACACAGGTTCCTTGACCTTGGAACCACTACTGTTTTCTTTGAAGAAGAGTAGCAACTTGCAGAACATTCTAGTCTGTACTCCCTAAAGACAAATCACTCCACAAACCACCTCTCAGACTCTTTTCCAAAAGGTCTTCTTTTTCTCTTTTAAATCTGACCAAAGCAGCTGACTTTCTAGGTTAGCCTTCAGGTCATTGCACCTATATTTCTGTTGGATCCCACCTCAAACAAATAATCTGTGTTTCTGTGAACTCATATTTACTTGATTTACTGACCAGCACACGTCACTGTACCCCCATTGGAGAATTGAAATATCAGTTCCGAATGAGGATAGAACCTGGTGATAACGCATGCCACGAATGGCGGGTCAAGGTTCCATGTCCTAAGGAAGTAATTTCTTTGTAGTAGAGCTCTTCACGTTGTATAATGGTTAAGTTTGCTCTACTTGTGTTTATGATGATCCTTGGAGAGTGTACAGCGAACTTGTAATCTTAATCTTCCTACTCCCACTTTTTTTGCGATTGTGTTACAGGTAAGCAGCATTTTCTTTCTTTTGCTTATTTTCTGTGAAAGTTTTATTTTCCAAGTGTGCTACCCTTTGCAGAGTTGTTTTCATTTAGATCTACTGATACTGTAAACTAAACCATACATTTTATTGTTCATGCAAAATGACCCATTTGATTGCAATGCGATCTTCCAAACATAGTACTTTTGATGTGAATTTAGATATGTCGTGTTTTGCCTGCATTATAAAATCTTGACAGCAATATATTGCACTGCTGTAATGCTCTAACATCCAATAATCATGCACCTTTGGGATGGTCTAAAACACCCTTCTGTTCACTTTACAGAAATGTCCAAGGAAAACAGAACTGCCTGGAGTGCGGCTTCGAAATTCCTGATTTTACTAACCACTATCCTACATACGTGCACTGTTCGCTCTGCCGCTACAGTACTTGCTGCTCCAGAGCCTACGCCAACCACATGATCAAGTAGGTATCGGGCAGTAAACTTGGATGAATTTCAGATTCAAAGAGCCAAACACTCTGTCTGTGTAAGGCCCAATGTGTGCCTTAGGCAGATTGTAAGTGAACGTTCATAATTGTCCATATTTTTTGTTGTATCAGATGTTCAAGGTTTTTTGTGGAAGGAAAAGAGTGCAAGTTTTCAGTGACCAAAAAGCAGCAGTGTCTGTTTGAATTTGTTTTGAGCCAGACTAAACATGTGCTTTTGCTCCCTATGCATTTAGTAAACTAATTATGGAATTTTCCCTGCTGTGGATATGGATGTGTGCTTGTAGTATACCTAGATTAGACTACAGCTGGCATATTGTCAGACCAGGCTAGCCTCCCCTGTCCAATATACCTTGTGTGGCAGGAAGGGACCTGAGGGTGTGTGGTCTGGAAGCCTTGCAGTATTGTGTAAAGCTCGCCTGTTAACAGCAGCTTTCGCAAAGCGACTGTTCCCTTTGCCAGTACTATACAAGTGATATAGCTGCATTTCTAACAATTGTTCTTACTAAAGAGAAAGGGCAAAACTCCATGTGCTTAAACATTCGCATGCACGCTGATTAGTACTTTTCTTGTAGAAATTGTGGGGATTTGTCACAAGTTTGCATTTTAAGGACTGGCCAGGCGTGATTGCTGAAAAACCCAAGTGGCGGAGTGGTGATGATAAAAGAAAGTATACTATCGCTGAGCTAAAGAATTCCAAAGTGTTGCTTTATTTATTCAGAGCTTACGCCAAAGCAGTGTATAGAACACACATTTACTGAACAAAATCAATACAGAGATTGTTTTCGAAATGGAAAGGAGAAGTAGCAGGGCACAAGAGGTTTTCAGAAGGACGTGGGGGAAGATCGAAATGGAAGAAAGGAAGTCTTAGGGATATTTGGGGAAATGTTTTAAAAGAGAAAGAATAAATTAGATTTGCCTGATGGAGGGTTAAAGAGTAGGTGAGTCTATAAATCGAAAACTGCTGCAAAATATGGTACAATACAGAGAAAACCGAATTTCTGGACAAGTTTTAGAGCCCTTTGCCATAAAGGGGATTTAGATCAGTAGATTTGAAGTAATTAGGAGTGGCTGCAATTGAGCAGCATTATAAGTAGGCAAAACGGTAGAGGTGAGGAGAGCAGTATTGTTGGTAGGAGTTGTTAAGCATGAGCATAGTTTTGTTGACTTGAACAATATGGAGAGAGAAACATTTGTGAACAAGATGTTCATTGTCAAGGAAAGAGAAGATCAAAAATGACACCAAGATTATGTATATAATTGTGTATCCAAGTGGAGAGCAGTGGAATGGAAGAAAACAGTTTTAGGGAAAGTGCAGACGTGACAGGCAAGAAGTTTACTTAATAAAAGGGAATTGAAAACTAATACAAGATTCTATGACTGACAGTCTAATATTGTGGAGTGTAGCAGATAATTCAAAGAGGAAAAGAAGAGTATTCAGGAGAGAAATTGCAGGAGCGGCTAGCGGAAAAAATAACTATCTAGGGGAGAAGTACAGGCGAAGTAGGAAGGAAGACCAAGAACAGAGCCCTTACTCTAACAGAGAAGAAGAGGTGGGAGTTTGTCAAGTACAGAAAAGTGAATAAGTGGTTATTGAGTTAGGGATAGTGAAAGATGGAACAGTACCTAAAATAGATCAAATCTGTTAATTGAATTTCTCAATACAGACACCAATGGCTATAACCCAGAGAAATGCAGACAGAAAAAAGTAAAACAACCCATATTCAAACTGCATAATACTCTTGCTTCCTCCCTTCCCAACTGCCTGTTACTCCCCCCTCCCCCATGTACCCTCCAACCAACACAAGCCTCCAGTTGCAAGGGAATCCACTGTTTACCAATTTACCTTTCATTCTTGTCACTCTTGCCAAAGATCACACTCTATCTCAATGCTACATTTCTAGGAGTGGTCTGGTGGGATTAACCTTAACACTCTAAGTTAATGAGGAGAAGAGAGTTCCCCAAACTTTGTGGAAAGAAAATTCAGAAACGGCAACCGCAGTGTCTCAAATTTCTGGGCTACTCTGTCCATTCCTAAAATATTCCATAAGTAGGTCAGCCACTTATAAACAATGGACTATCTTGACTTGCCCCACAATGCTGTGACTGCTTGCCTTGTGGTCGATGGGGCTAGTGATTTCTGTTGGAGAGCCCTATTATAATGTAAACTGTAAACATTAGTATATACATGTGAAACAAATAGCATCTTGACATCACATCTTTCCAGTATGTCTGAGGTCTAGGACACTCCCAAAGTAGGTGAAGTAAGGGTACCTGTGACACTGTAGCCATGCCTGCACCTATTGATGTTAAGTGTCCCAATTACAGGACTGCACAAAGGATTGCTTTGCTTTTATATATATATATATATATATATATATATATATATATATATATATATATATATGTGTATATATATATATATATGTATATATATATATATGTATATATATATATATATTCACTGAAAAAACCATAGGTTATACACCATATATAGTTAGGAATTAGCATTTAAAAAACCTTATTTTACTCACACAAAACCATTGAAATTCCATATATAGTTAGTTGTACTAACTATATATCGCGCACCCGCAATCCACTGCTGATCATGTCACATATTACATCATTCATGACATGGTCAGTGACATCACTGATGACATCACTGATGACATCTCAAATGACATCACTGATGACATCTCAAATGACATCACTGATCACATCACTGATGACATCATTCATGTGATAATACGATGAAGCTCTTCAGACTCTAATATAACCTTAGATACAGTAAGTGTAAACAGACACTCACAGACTGTCACTCATCCATAGAGTTACACACACACCTAGTCAGTCATGCAAAGAATCAATCACACCTCCATTTTCTCAACTATACAGTTATACACACCTTACTTATTCAAACATATACTAACACATATTTACTCTCTTATACAATCCCTGATACAAGTTCACAATGATCCATACAGCCACTCACACATTCACTGGCTCTTATGCACAGTTATTTATATATGTCAACTCTCACATGTACTGTGTTTTACATATGTACTTACTTTGACATGTAGCACTGAGATATCCATTCACTCAGCAATACACTCATGCACACAGTCAACCGGCCATACAGCTGTTTCCACATGCACTTTTGAACCCATACATCTAGTGAATCAACTGCTCACACATCTATGCACAGAGTCATACACCTCCCAGCCACCCACACACACACTCAGTCTCCCATACAAATACTTGGGCAACCAATCAATAACCCATATAGTTAATCATATAGCTACTGATTAACACATGCTGCAGTTTACAGAACAACAGACATAATGATGCACAAATTAAGACAGTTTAGTCACTAACCCATGCACTCAGTGAGACACATTTAATCACTCACTCATACAGTCAGTCATGCACCTACTAAATCCTTCATCCAGACATTTATACATCCACTCATTCTTAAATATGTAAGACATATTTTAACTTTACAGAAAAATACAGTCACTGGATGTTGTCATCAGTGATGTCATTTGAGATGTCATCAGTGATGTCATCAGTGATGTCATTTGAGATGTCATCAGTGATGTCATCAGTGATGTCATTTGAGATGTCATCAGTGATGTCATCAGTGATGTCACTGACCATGTCATGAATGATGTAATATGTGACATGATCAGCAGTGGATTGCGGGTGCGCGATATATAGTTAGTACAACTAACTATATATGGAATTTCAATGGTTTTGTGTGAGTAAAATAAGGTTTTTTAAATGCTAATTCCTAACTATATATGGTGTATAACCTATGGTTTTTTCAGTGAATTTTCAAGGTTTTGTAAATGCTAATTCCTAACTATATATGGTCTATAACCTATGGTTTTTTCAATGAATTTCATTGGTTTTTTAAAAGCTAATATCTATAGCTGTAAAATTTATTCTTCTTTAAATCCAAAAATATATTTTATGTTTATTAATAATTTTTTTAAAATATTTTTTTTGTTTCGCTCCCGGTCCGCGAACCGGGAAGCTTCCCGTTAGCTCAATTTGATTCCGCGATCCGGTCCGCGAACCGGTAAGAAATCAACATAGTGACGGTATCGCGTTGCCGCGTAATGCGTCTTATGACGTACTGCGTTAGCGCACCCGGAAGTGCCCCGGGGCGCGGACCGAGGCGCGAAACGCAACTCCCCGGAAGCGATCCGCGGCGCGAAAGCGCGACGTATCGCGTTGCCGCGAAATGCGTCTTGTGACGTATCGCGTTAGCGCACCCGGAAGTGTCCCGGGGCGCGGACCGAGGCGCGAAGCGCAGCGAACCGGAAGCTAACCGGGGAGCGTTCCGCAGCGCGTAACATGAGCGTTAGAGGTCATGTGACTTGTTAATAAAACTTTTCATTGGTTCATTTCACTTTTA
This sequence comes from Lissotriton helveticus, assembly GCF_964261635.1. Taxonomy (NCBI): domain Eukaryota; kingdom Metazoa; phylum Chordata; class Amphibia; order Caudata; family Salamandridae; genus Lissotriton; species Lissotriton helveticus. Next base: position 820,853,687 of record NC_136073.1, on the reverse strand, counting down.
GTTTCATAATTATGGAAGGCTAGGTCAGGTGACCTAAAAATAACACTTTTCATTGGTTGAGAAGTATTGTTTTTTCCAAATGATGAAAACCACTCCTTCTTTCCTCACTCTGACTTTCATTATTGTGAGAGGAAGACCTATTTTGCTTCTTGGAAGACCTATTTTGCTTGTGTGAAAATGGCTTCATTGATTGCTGCAGCTGGTGCACCCCCACCACCACCTCCACCTCCTCATGGGAAGAGAGGACCACCTCCCCAGGTGGTTACCAACACTGAGGAGGAAGATGAAGAAATGGATGAGGAGGGAGAACAACCACAATTCCTGGAAGAGTTGCCCCGGGTTTCAAGAAAGAAAGCCAGTTTCATCTGGCAGTTTTTTTCCATCCCTCCTGGCCAAAAAAAGGTCAATGCCAGGTACGCAACATGCCTCATATGCAAGGAACAATTGTCCAGAGGGACGGACAAAAAATACAGTTATGGTAATCACACCATGCATAGGCACATGACGAGGAAACATCCCCTAAATTACAGCCGGGCGGAATTAAGGGATATGATGGACAATCCTAGACCAACTCCTGTGGCGAGACCAACAACATCGGTTTCTTTAACACCAGAGGAGGCACGGGAAACTGTGCCAAATATCCAACCAAATTTGGGGCATATGATACATTTATGTATGCGCTGTCGTGCATTATTAGCTTGTGGCAACATGAGCATCAATGCACTCAACCTTGCATATGAACACCATGATTGCCCTAACCGCCCCCAGTAATTTTTTTTTGCTCCTGTTGAGCCCTTTTCAACGCCTGTTTTTTGTTGTTTCCCCCCCCCCCCAAAAAAACCAAAAAAAATATAAAATCGTTCAAAAAATACAAAAAAAACAAAAAATGTTCAAAAAATACAAAAAAAATATAAAACAAAAATATAAAAAAAAAGTTCTTTTCAGAACTACCTTCCCTTTCAAAAAAAAATTGATACAATGTTTAGCACTCTGGCAAGCTCTATTTCTTTTGGTTCGCTCCCGGGTTAGCTTCCCGGTACGCGGACCGGGAGCTAACCAAAAAAATAAAAAAAAAAAATAAAAAAAGTGTAAGTATAAGGAAAGTAAACAGAGAGTGATGTTAAAAGAAAGACAGCTATTTTCAACAAAGTACGCTACCGGGGCCGCTACCCGGTACGCGAACCGGGAGCTAACCTCGCGAATTTTTTTTTTAAAATGTTTTTTTTTCGCACATATAAGCCTCCTCAGCCACCCTCAGAAAACCTAGGGGGTCAAGATAACTCTACCGTGCCCCCTTCTACCCATTCTGAACATTATTTGCCCTCCATCTTGTATCTTAATTCGACCGAAACACAAAATGGTGGACTCCCGGAACGCTTAAGGTTCGCGAACCGGGGCGCTCAACGGTTCGCGTACCGGGTCGCTCCCTGGGAAGCGCACCATCAAAAAAGGTGGGAAAGTAGTTCACAGAAAAGCCACTGGAGACAATTTCACCAAATATAGATTAGCTCATACTACATACCAATCCCTACCATTTTCACAAATTTGATTGGAATTCCATTTAGCCATTTAGCCTGTAGACCTCTCTAAATACCCTGAGGTAAATTACTTCACAAAACACATCTGAAGTGTTGGAATTGACAACCAATGAAAATGTTACTTTCATTTTCTACTTTTTTTACCTGACATTTGACTGGTTATGTACCTGAATATATATAAAGGAAGAGAGAGAAACACAGCCATTTTTGACTACTACTTCCTGAACTACATTGCAAGATCATTTTCACCCACAACTTAAACTTGATTTTAGAAGGTGAGATATTATTTTATAAATTTGAAAACATTTTCAGATAGTTATATACTATCCCTCTGTAAGAGTTAGACATTGAGAAAGGCTTCTTTATTATAATTATGGATTGATTTAGGTTTCTGTGGTATAATTATGAATTTACTTAGGCTTCTTCACAGGCACTTTTTAATAGTACTACTTCACGCCTGAAACCATACAGTGCCCATAGATTACTTCTCTGTTATAAACTCACAAGTACCTGTCTGAACTTAAACCCAACAGTGCCCTATCTCTACTGATATATTTATTTTTTATGCAAATTACAGCAAGAAAATGGAAGGTGAGCAGAATGTTTCCTTTGAAATTGTTCTGGAGAACAACACAGAAAAAGATATTGAGGACAATGATGACTCTGATTTCATGGATGAATCACGGGACCATGAATTAGTTCAATGTGTAGAATCTGTGGATCATTTACTTCATTATGATGACGGTCAAATGTGGGAACTTATGTTCACTCAACAAGAGGACATATCGGACAGTCAAATGCTAGACGTACTAATAAATTTTGAAAAACAATCCGAAAAATAAAATTGTATGTAATATTAAAAAATTGTTTGAGTCTTTAATCATTTTTATATGTAATTAATAAACTAGTTAAATGTTAGAAATGCTATTAAATTTTCAACCACAATCTCAATAATAAATAATTGCTTAAAAAAGTTACAAAAATAAAAAATAATCAACAAAACCAACAATCAATTAACATACTGCATTTGAAAAGTCTCTCATTCATTTTTCATTGCAGTACGCTGCCCAGAACGCTTCCCGGTTCGCGGACCGGGCGCTACCCACGAAAAAAAACAAAAAAAAAATTATTATTTTTTTGCCCCGCGGGGCCCTTTTAAAGCCTCCACATTAAACCTAGGGGGTCACGGAGGATCTACTATGCCCCCTTATGGTTATTTCCCCCTTTGTTTTGGCCTCCTCTTGTCTCTCAATCCTACCGAGAGACAAGATGGCGGCCGCTCCGGACTGTTTAGAATGTTGACAGACACCGGAAAGCCAATCAGCTTCGCTACGCGAAGTTCTGGTACGCTCCCCGGTCCGCGAACCGGGGAGCTGCCCGGTCCGCTGTTACAGATATATATCTTTTTTTAAACGGTAATTTCTCAAAATCCACTGGAGCACATATATTGAGACCTACAAAAGGCACATCGGGCTACCAGTCCCTACAATTTTGCCAAGTTTCGTGCAAATCCATTCAGCCGTTCGGGCTAAAAATGAGGCTAACCGCCCTATGGAAAAATCAATGTTAAAAACACGTTTTGGGACCCCCCTTTTTTCTCGGCCCCCCCTGGACGAACCCCCCCCAAATTTTCTGGGGCTGCTCAGAAACAAAATGTTCCATTTTCCAGAAAATTTCAGCCAATTCCGTCCACAAACGCCAAAGTTATTAGACATAGAATTTTCAAAAATCCCATAGGGAAAAAATCCTAACTATATATACCTACTGGCGACCGCCAGTAGGTAATGTGTATATATATATATATATATTCACTGAAAAAACCATAGGTTATAGACCATATATAGTTAGGAATTAGCATTTAAAAAACCTTATTTTACTCACACAAAACCATTGAAATTCCATATATAGTTAGTTGCACTAACTATATATCGCGCACCCGCAATCCACTGCTGATCATGTCACATATTACATCATTCATGACATGGTCAGTGACATCACTGATGACATCACTGATGACATCTCAAATGACATCACTGATGAGATCACTGATGACATCATCCAGTGACTGTGTGTTTCTGTAAAGTTTAAATATGTTTTACATATTGAAGAATGAGTAGATGTATAAGTGTCTGGACGAAGGATTTAGTAGGTGCATGACTGAATGTATGAGTGAGTGATTAAATGTGTCTCACTGAGTGCATGGGTTAGTGACTAAACTGTCTTAATTTGTGCATCATTATGTCTGTTGTTCTGTAAACTGCTGCATGTGTTGATCAGTAGCTATATGATTAACTATATGGGTTATTGATTGATTGTCCAAGTATTTGTATGGGAGACTGAGTGTGTGTGTGGCTGGCTGGGAGGTGTGTGACTCTGTGCAGATCAATGTGTACTTGTATCAATGATTGTATAAGAAAGTAAGTATGTGTTAGTATATGTTTGAAAATGTAAGGTGCTCTATGTTTAACTGTATAGACAAGAAAATGGAAGTGTGATTGATTCTTTACAGGACTGACTAGGTGTGTGAGTAACTCCATGGATGAGTGGCAGAGTGTGAGTGTCTGTATAGGTGTATGAGTGCATATGATAGTGTTGTAAAGATGAGTGATTGTATGTATGAATGATTGTATGGGTGAATGAGTGAATGTGTGTGTAGACGTAAGAATCAGTGAGTACGTATGTAGTAACTAGTATTGGTGTGTCAATGGTTTCAAAAATTATACTCTGTATTTAACACTGGGTGAAACAGAGGTTACATTAAAATGTGAGGAGATGCATTGTATTGTCACATGAATGATATCATCAGTGATGTGGTCATTGATGTCAAATGAGATGTCATCAGTGATCTCATCAGTGATGTCATTTGAGATGTCATCAGTGATGTCACTGACCATGTCATGAATGATGTAATATGTGACATGATCAGCAGTGGATTGCGGGTGTGCGATATATAGTTAGTGCAACTAACTATATATGGAATTTCAATGGTTTTGTGTGAGTAAAATAAGGTTTTTTAAATGCTAATTCCTAACTATATATGGTCTATAACCTATGGTTTTTTCAGTGAATTTTCAAGGTTTTGTAAATGCTAATTCCTAACTATATATGGTCTATAACCTATGGTTTTTTCAGTGAATTTCATTGGTTTTTTAACAGCTAATATCTGTAGCTGTAAAATGTATTCTTCTTTAAATCCAAAAATATATTTTATATGTTTATGAATAATTTTTTTTTTAAATATTTTTTTTTCTTCGTTCCCGCTTCGCGAATCAGGAACCTTCCCGTTAGCTGACCTTGATGCCGCGAAATAGACCGCGAGCCGGTAAACGTTTCTTTACCGCAAGTGCCGCGTTAGAAAACAACATCGTGACGCCTCCCGTCCGCATGACGTTTCACGTTGTCGCGTGATACGTCATATGACGTGCTACGTTAGCGAACTGGTACGCGAAGCGAGTCGCAAAGCGCAGGTTTCTGGAAGCAAACCGGGAGGCCCTGCAAAGCGCTTAACGTAAACACAGCAGGTCATGTGACTTGGTAATAACACTTTTCATTGGTTCATTTCACTTTTGGTTTCCTAATGATGTAAGACTAGGTCATATAATCTAAAATGAACACTTTTCATTGGTTGAGAACTCTTGTTTTTCCCAAATGATGAAAATCCCTCCTTCTTTCCTCACTCTGACTTTCATCATTGTGAGAGAAAGACCCTTTGTGATCACTGAGCAATGGCTTCTTTAGTAGCTTCAGCTGGTGCTTCCCCACCACCTCCACCACATCCAAGGAAGAGTGGACCACCTGCTCAAGTTATAATTCAGCAAGAAGAGGAAGAAGAGGAAGACGAGGAAGAGCAGGAAGAGAGGCAGTTTTTGCCTGAGGGAACCCAGGACGTCTCACCGGAAAGAAAACTTCATTTGGCAATTTTTTAAAATTCCCAAAGGTCAGAAAAAAGTAAATGCAAGATACGTAACTTGCCTTATATGTCAAGATAGACTGTCCAGAGGAACCGAGAAAAAATACAGTTTCGGAAACTACACAATGCATCGCCATATGACTAGGTGGCATCCTAACAACTACAGTGCTGCACAGTTTCGGAACGACCTAGATAATCTCCCTATTATGGCTAGAAGATCTGTTGTACCGGAAGTAACGGGACCAGAGGGCAGGGAGATGGTGCCAAATATACAAATGAGATTTGGTGAAGTAAAACACATCTGCGTATTTTGCGATGGATTCATTTGCTACGGAGAAAGAAGCATCACTCTGATCAACAGAGCTATTGACTATCATATGCAAGTTTGTACGAAACGCCCAAAATAATAAATACTTTTTTTTGTTTTGTTGCTCCTGTTGAGCCCTTTACAATGAATCGTTTTCATTGCCCCCTCCAAGAAAAACCCAAAGAAATATAAAACTGTTCAGAAAAATTCAAAAAAAGTAAAAAAATGTTCCGAAAAATAATAAAAAAAATATAAAACAACAAAAACAATAAAAAAAAAAGTTCTTTTCAGAACTACCTCCCCGTTATTAAAAAATTGGTACAATATTTGGAACTGTGCCAACCTCTATTTCTCTTAGTTCGCTTCCCAGTTCGCTCGCCGGTACGCGAACCGGAAGCGAACCAAAAACAGTAAGTATAAGGGAAGGAAACAGAGACTTATGTTAAAAGAAAGACAGCTATAGGGGAGTAAACTAGAGATACTATTACCCGTAATCCACTGCTGATGATGTCACATATTACATCATTCATGACATGCTCAGTGACATCATCAGCAGAGGATTGCGGGTTTTTTGACAACGTGCCTTATCCACGGTTTAATAACGCTGCCTTTTGCTTTATATAAGTTTTCAAATTGTATGAAATATATACCAATAGGTCGTTCTGAACCTTTAGGTAGTGCTTTTCTTCATGAGGTCTGGTCGCTTCCATACACATACAGATGTTTCAAAGATGATCAAGAAGTTTATCTGAATGGAGAGGAATGCACTGAGACGCCAGATCATTCACTAATGTGTAGGCACATACAGTTACACGGTTCATGCAACAAACACCGACCAAATATGGCTTGCGTGTTGCAAGGCACGCCAGTTCCTGCTATCATCCCCACGTTCAAGTTGTTGGAAAATGGTAGTTATTTGATGCTCAATAATGAAGATTGTTCTGGGTTAATTAAAAGTATTCCTTTTATCGTAACAGTAAGTGAACGGGTTATTTGCTGCAGAAATGTTCTATTTCCTCCCACACATGAACATAGGGAGTTTTCAATCTGGCCACAAATACCAACCTTGGGAGCAGATTTCAACGGCATGGCAAGAATAAGAGCTCTTTTGTCTCAGAGAGAGGTGGCCTTGAGTTCGGCCCGTGAAACTTTCGTGCTTCACATAGCGAACACCCGTACAGAGGTGCAGACCCTTTTCAATTCAGATTTGCCTTTCAATTTCAGCAAGATGGTTCGGACTATCTTTAACGCATCCTCCACAAAGGCCCTGGCGCACTTTTTTAAAGTTGTTACCAGTGGTCTCGTGACTTCATTTGAGAAAATCTTTGGAGTCATCCCTGCTTTCTTTCATTCTATTTTCTCCACTCTGCTGCGTGGATTGCCATTTTTACTTGCATTACCAGCGGACGCTCTTGTGCTTTTTTACATTTTTAAATATGGATGTCCCTCCTATGCAACCTCCCGCCCTGCAGCTGCTGACACTGTTCCGCAATCGCATGCTAGAATATTATGGCACAATGCCGTTGGCGATATTAAGCACGGCATATGGATTATCTTTTCGATTCTCCTACTTCACCTGTGTCCAGCCTGTATTTCACTGCCTGACCTGTGATTTCGATTGGGCCATTGATTTGTGTCTCTGCGGACCGGTTTCTCCTGACGTCGACTTTAATCAGCTGATGACTCCTATCATTACTCACGAGTTGGTTTGTCCTGGCGAAAGGATTATGGCTGTGGCATTGATGCATGGACTAATTGGTCCCTGGAATTTACTGGCGGCAGCACAGTCTTTCTTGGAACAGAGCTTTCTTGAAAACCCACCGAGCTGTCCTCTGATGGTGATAGAGGATCCGGTGCTGGGAGAGCACGTATGTTCTTTTCCGCTTTTAAATTGGATGGCTGAACTGTTTTCGGATGAAGACGGTGACTTCCTATTGGAGGCTGTTGCAGCTTATTTTGCATACACAGTTATGTCATAGACCTTTTTCATGTTTGATATGCTGAGTACTAGCATTTCATTGACAATTCATTGACTTATTTGTCAAGTTTTTATTATTTACCTTGCCTATTGGCTTAAGACTCGATAAAGTACTTGGCTGTTTTATTTTTCTTTAGCATTAAATTTTCCTAGTTTTTAATGCTTTACCTTGCGGACCGTCCACATATAAACTTGCAATCTGCTCTCATGAGATGGCACTTCTATTATCTTATTCAGTTCGTTTCCGGATCATGGGGAGGTGTCATCTAGGTCCTGGATATCTTTACACCGTGTTAAGTTAGCATGGGCTCATTACCGGTTTAAACGCCATTTTTCCTTTTTTGCAACTTCTGCACACGACACTTAGTTGTTGCTTTAGCTTTCAACCTAGTAGTTCATCGTGGTTTACATGAGAATAATATGTTATTGCTCTACTATCTGCTTTGCTTGTTAAACTATATCTGTACAGCGAGTGCTAAAGTTTCAAGAACAACACGATACAGAATTGTTATGAGGTCTGATCTCCACGACTTCATACTCATAACATAAGTGCAACTTCTGCCAATTCTGGGCATGAGGCGGGTTTTATATTGCTTTGCCGAACACACATACACAACACTTGATGCGGTTCACATGAAGAGAGAGCTGGTGTATGCTGATGTGATTCCTTCAAATCTAAGACACTAAAGTATGGGCACGCCCTAAACCAACACAAAGAGACCTTCTTAGCAAATAATATAATATGTGTATTAGGGAGGGTGAGATATAAGCAGCCGCGGGCCGTGGAGGGAGTTACGGTGAGGCGGGGAGGGGGAGAAGCAGGGTGGAGCCCTCTCCACCCTGCCCCTCCCCCTCCCCGCCTCCCTGCCCCACCGTAACTCCCTCCACGGCCCGCGGCTGCTTATAAGTGTTGCTAACTCTTATTCATTTACAGCATGTTAACATACTATCACCATTCGCTTTTTATGTACTAGTAACTATGCTGGTAATTTTGCTACTGATAATATGTGTACTTGTATTCTCCACCCTGCTTCTCCCCCTCCCCGCCTCCCTGCCTCACCGTAACTCCCTCCACGGCCCGCGGCTGCTTATAAGTGTTGCTAACTCTTATTCATTTACAGCATGTTAACATACTATCACCATTCGCTTTTTATGTACTAGTAACTATGCTGGTAATTTTGCTACTGATAATATGTGTACTTGTATTATCTAAGATACTACGCCTGAGAAGACGGCATTAGTAAATAAACATTTCAAATACACATGTGTTCTTCTTAACTCCATGTTCTGGTTTCTAAGAAATATAGAACGACCGACTGTTCATGAGTTCCACGTATCCTGAGGTACTATAAGTTCATATTCTGGATTGTCTAAACATTGAGAGTTTGTTATATCCAATGTGACACTGTACCTAGCTTGCTAAGGGGTTTTTGATTACTAACGTGAGTTTTGGGACACCCTAATTCGCAGAGGTTCCAATCCTCTGTCCACAGTTCTGTGTGAGAACAGAAAC
>NC_136073.1:820831941-820839441 GCF_964261635.1 Lissotriton helveticus | reverse complement strand
CCTCTCGTCCTCATCGCCTGGTCCGGCCATAACAAATCTCAAGCGAGACGCCGTGGGGTGCACTGGGAGGGAGAGACGGTGCGAACAGGCCTCTCCCGCCTCCCCAGGTGGAGGCTTCCCAGCTGCACCCTCAGCGCTCCAGGCGCCCGGAAAAGGGTTCTTCCACTGTGGCGATGCTGCAACGTCTCGCCCGGCAGGGTGGAGCCCGTCCGCTCATTTGACCCCGCGATCGCCAGTAGCTACCGAACTCTCAAAATGGCGGTCGACCTGGCAAGAGCGGGCCCAACATAAAGAAATGGCCCGGTCACTGGTTGACTCCACCACCGTAGTCCTCCACGACCTTGAAGATTCTAGAGGAGCCGCGGGAGTCCCCGACCCCCGCAGACACCCCCGATGGGGAATGACTGCCATGATCGCCCGTGGAGTGACGAAACTGTAGCCGCGGGACGTCGGCGCTCCCATGCTGGCGCCAGCCTCAGTTTGAATGACTAGAATCCTGCAGACCTCAGTTCCGGTGAAAGCACAGTGTGACCCGGTAGGAAAAATTGTTGCACCCCCTCCCCTTTTTGACTGATGGTTCAAACCACCGATCCTTTCCTTTGCCCTTTTAACGGAACTTTGGACTGCCTTCCCCCCCTCCCCCCCCCCCCCGCGCGGCGCCCCACGCCGTTATTTGCTGGGCGGCAACTTACTAGACATCACCTTCGTGACATCCAGATTTCAGCGCGTTCTGCTGCCTTGGAACTATTCGCACAACAGACCGCTACTGACAACCCACCCCCCGGGACGCCCCACGCCGGATACCCAAATCAGTGCGGCACCCAGGCAACATCTTCTGAATTTTCATAATTTGAAAGAACTAGTAACATGTCCTCATCAGGAATTTCCTCTTCAATCATCTCATCAGGAATTTCCTCATGAAAAGTCTGCAATGATGATTCTTGTAACTCTATGGTCTCCAAACATTCGATAAATTCGCCATCAAGACATTGATCAAAAAAATCATTCAAGTCATCTCCTCCTTGTGAGAATATTTCATTATTGGTGCTGTCAATTTCAATAAATGTAGTGGATAATTCAAAAGAAATTGCCACGGTCTCTTCGTTGTTTAAATGTTTTTACTGTTTTTGTTTTGTTGTATATATTTATAAGTTATTAAAGTTTTATATTCCTACTACTTTGTTGGAGTGCTATATATTTTTAATGTGAGACATAATTGTAAAAACTTTGATGTACAAAGAGTCATCCCTGGAATCTTCCGCTTCAGGCTCGGTCCCCTCCCCAATCACAATACAGGATGGTTTTCAGATAGTATGAACACGTGTGGTGTGACGGATCTCATCGGGTGTGGGCCTTGATCTACTATAACTCCTTTGAAGAGGGGTGATTCTTTACAGCTGGGGCCATAAACTACATCTGCAGGGCTAGCTGATAGCCTAGGACCGGCCTGGACAATCGGACACAGAGGAAGAGGAGTGTCAGAGGGTGCGGTAGTGAATAGGGCGAAAGGGAGGTGTCGGGCGGGCACAGAGTGTGATTCTCAGGGAAGAGCAGCGCAGATGGGGGGAGGTTTATTGCCCATGCATAAGACAGAGAGCGGGGGTGAGCAGTGCCTGGGGAAGATGCTTGCGAGGGTGGGGAGCCATGCTACGAATCGACAGCGTGCAGAGAGTGGGTCTGGTCAAGGCATCTAAAATGGCTGCCGTGCACAACAAAAGTGTGGCATTTCAAAAAAGGCAAGATGGCGCAGACAATGTTTTTCAACACTTCCTCATTTCCTTCGAATCGAACGTTAACAGACGTTGGTGCATATTGCCAAAGTTAAGCGATATTTATCGCTAACGATGCTTAGCAACGAATTTTTTACCGCTAAGCATCGTCAGAAATTATCGAAGATAAACCTTTGCTATTATCAAGGTTTATCGCAAATGCGATAAAAAACGGCCGCAATGCATGAATATCGCTAAAAAGTCAGCGATATTCATGCATTACCGAGCTAATGCTCTTAGCCATGTTATCCACCTCCCATTGAATAACATGGCTAAGAACTGCTCAGGGCAGGTGTTAGTTTTTGGAGATATTCGCGCTTAGCGCGAATATCTCCAAAAGTTGGTAATAGGAGATAGATATCTTGCATGTTGTAATGCAAGTTATTGTGGTATATGGAACTCATACCATAATCTCTCAGGAAAGCAGAAACTGATCCTTTTGGGACCGCCTGAGAAGGCCTAGGGGGTGAGGGGTACTCTACTTTGCCCCCTTTTCACGTTCCGAACTATTTTATTTTACTCTCTTCTGTAATTACACAAAATGGCAGCGATAAGATGCATCAGAGACACACAGTGAGAGAAAGGAGGCCGGAGATGAAGAAGAGATGTCAAATACACATTGGAGATAATATAGTGGGAGAAGGGAAGTAAATATGAGTAAACTTACCATGTAACATAAAAATGTTCCACTCTATACTATAAGTCTCATTTTATACTACAATCACTTCGCTACAACCTCATAAATTAAAAATAAAAATGAATAATGTCTCAAACAATTTTTGTATTTCTAAATATAAATTTATTCTTCTGAATTTTCAAAATTTGAAAGAACTAGTAACATGTCCTCATCAGGAATTTCCTCTTCAATCATCTCATCTGGAATCTCCTCATGAAAAATCTGCAATGATGATTCTTGTAACTCTATGGTCTCCAAACATTCGATAAATTCGCCATCAAGAGATTGATCAAAAAAATCATTCAAGTCATCTCCTCCTTGTGAGAATATTTCATTATTGGTGCTGTCAATTTCAATAAATGTAGTGGATAATTCAAAAGAAATTGCCATGGTCTCTTCATTGTGAGCCATTTTATTTTGAAATTGCTTGCTGTAAATTACAGAAAAAAATAATCACTTTCATTTATCGTTTTTAGTAATACATAATATAAAACTAACTTTATCAAGTATTTAGTATAACAGAAGGACTGTAAATAAATAACAGAAAACATTTTTCAAATTATCTTAAAGTGTACAACATAGTTCCCCTTACAAATTAACAACTCACCTTTTTAAAAGTTGGAGAAGTGTTAGTACTGTGTAAACCAAACACCAGAAATTGAGCACCAAAAATTCCTCACAAATGTACCTCAGACAGTAGTATCACAAAATGGCTGTGGTTTCCTCTCATTTTAGATATATACATAACCAATTAACTTTCATCACACACAAATACAAAACCAAAGTAACATTTTAATTGGTTCTAAATTTCAACACTTTCAAATGTGTTTTCCCCATGCAATTTTCCATAGGACATTTAGATACGTCTACAGCCTGAATGCCTGAATAGAATTACACCAAACTTGGCAAAATGGTACATCAAACCTAAGAGGTCAGGGAGGATCTACTATGCCCCCTTATGGTCATTTGCCCCTTCGCTTTGGCCTCCTCTTGTCTCTCGATCCTACCGAGAGACAAGATGGCGGCCGCTACGGACTGTTTGGAATGTTTACAGATGCCGGAGAACCAATCACCTTCGCAAAGCTCCGTAACGCGAAAAGTACGCCAAGCGGAGCGCTGTTACAGATATATATCTTTTTTTGAACGTTAATTTCTCAAAATCCACTGGAGCACATGTATTGAAACCTAGCAAAGGCACATCGGGCTACCAGTCCCTAATATTTTGCCAAGTTTCGTGCAAATCCATTCAGCCGTTCGATTATTATTATTTATTTTTTTGCCCCGCGGGGCCCTTTTAAAACCTCCACATCAAACCTAGGGGGTCAGCGAGGATCTACTATGCCCCCTTATGGTCATTTGCCCCTTCGCTTTGGCCTCCTCTTGTCTCTCGATCCTACCGAGAGACAAGATGGCGGCCGCTACGGACTGTTTGGAATGTTTACAGACGCCGGAGAACCAATCAGCTTCGCTTCACAAAGCTCCGTACCGCGAAAAGTACGCGAACTGGAACGCTGCCCGGTCCGCTGTTACAGATATATATCTTTTTTTGAACGTTAATTTCTCAAAATCCACTGGAGCACATATATTGAGACCTAGCAAAGGCACATCGGGCTACCAGTCCCTACAATTTTGCCAAGTTTCGTGCAAATCCATTCAGCCGTTCGGGCTAAAAGTGAGGCCAACCGCCCTATGGAAAACTCAATGTTAAAAACACGTTTTGGGACCCCCCTTTTTTCTCGGCCCCCCCTTGACGAAACCCCCCCAAATTTTCAGGGGCTGCTCAGAAACAAAATGTTCAATTTTCCTGAAAATTTCAGCCAATTCCGTCCACAAACGCCAATGTTATTAGACATAGAATTTTCAAAAATCCCATAGAGAAAAAATCCTAACTATATATACCTACTGGCGACCGCCAGTAGGTAATGTATATATATATATGTGTATATATATATATATGTGTGTATATATATGTGTATATATATATATGTGTGTATATATATATATATGTGTATATATATGTGTGTATATATATATGTGTATATATATGTATATATATATATATGTGTGTATATATATATGTGTGTATATATATATATATGTATATATGTATATGTGTATATGTATATATGTATATATATGTGTGTGTGTGTGTATATATATATATATATGTGTGTATATATATATATATATATATATGTGTGTATATATATATATATATGAGCGGGATCCTTTGTGTGCCGGAGGGCATCGGAGAATCCAGGTAAGCCTGCGAGTGCTGAGAGCTAGCGCATTGCGTATCCGACCAGGTGGCTTATGGGAGAGGTAGTCTAAAGAGGAGCTTGCACGCAAGACCCAAGGGGACAGTGGGTGTCAGAAACGACTGCAATTTTTGAAAAACGAAGTGCAGGATGGCGGAGGAATGGGAACGAGAGCGCATGGAAGCAGCGCGTGATATCTTTGAAGATGTTGACAAAGACATAAACACTGGAAAGGAAAGTAGTAAAAGTAAACCATCAACCAAGGAATCCGATACCAAAACAATGCTAAGAGAGTATGAAAAACTTCGAAAACGAGAAATCTCAAAGTGGTGGGAGTGTACTTCATTGCGGAGGTACTTAGAAGTAAATAGAGTACCGAGAGGCCTGAGAGTTCTTATCGCACCAACATATGACAACCCGGATCCGAAAATGTTGGAAGAGTGGGCTAATAACAATGCACAGTCATCTAAAAATATGTTGGAAATATTAGTAAAGTATGCTGTAACGGATAGAGAAAAACTTTTGGCGCAATTAGCCAATGTTGCACATGAACTTGAAAAACAAGAAGATCAAGATTACATATCTAAACAAATGAGTGACATCCAAACACGTGTGAATAAATATGAGCAAACGATAAAGGAACGTAAAGCTGAAAAATTCCAAAGGGACCGCGCAGATTACATGAAAGGGCGCATTTATACGTTTGCGAGAAAATATGATGGCATAAGACAAAGAAAACAAACAACCTCAAATGTTGAGGACAATAGAACACCTGAGGAATCCGAAGTAAGTTCTGGAGCAGAATCAGAACCGGGCACATCGGGATCGATGGCCGCAGGCGAAGTAGTACCCACACCTGCAGATGAGTTTGCTTTTTTACGCGAAGAGAGACTGAGAACCCTAAGACCACTGCGAGGTCGACAGAATTCCACCAAGGACAAAACATCAATACAAAAAGCAGGAAACGGAAAAACAGGAGATGGGGAAAATGTAAGACAGCCAAAAGACAATACAAAGAAACAGAACTACAGACGGAACTACAGACGATAATGGACACACGAAATGAGGAAGAAGAAAAAGACAAAAACACAGTAATCAATCTAACTAATATGGCCTTAACAAGCGAAGAAGAAAAAACTTTATCACTAGGATTATCCTTCTGTAAACGAACCAATTTTAATTACACTCAAACTCGGATAGACTTGCATCAGTTCACACGTAAACTGAAATTGAGAAAACATTTCTTTAACTGTAAAGAGATGAATAACACTGAAAAGGGAACTACAGGAGACACAAACTGGCAAATTAATGATATGCCTTTCATCAGGGAAATGGTGGACCTGGATCAAGATGGAACTAATGGCATGATGAATACTCAAGATGCGGCAGAATACGCTGGAGTTTATATTGCGGGTACATCGAGAACACAATTCAAACCAAGATCCTCGTTTTGTCCCATCATGCCCAAAGACTGCATTGACATCTTTTCTGATAAAGTCCTAAGTGAACTAAAATCCTTATCGTGGTCAGATAAAGGTGGTAACGTAGTCCTTTGGCCTCTGGACATGTATAATACTGAAGCGTTATCACAATTATCTGACAAAGAATGTTACCAAAGGATTAGTGAGACCAATATCCTCAATATCCAAGAGAGATATCATAGGAGTTTGTATGACTGGAAAAGTGCGGGAACTATCTCAAAGAACGAATTTGAATTTTTGAAGAACAATTATCCAGTTATCCCTAACCTATACCTAATTCCTAAGGTGCACAAAAATCCAACCTGCCCTCCTGGTAGACCCATAATTTCCGCTATAGGGGGCCTTTTTGAAAACACCAGCCGATTTGTGGACTCCTTTCTACAGCCCTTTGTAAAAACTCTACCATCATACACAAGAGACAGTGGAGATTTTCTGAAAAAAATCTATGATGTAAAATGGGAATCAGATTTTGTTTTTATGACTTTGGATGTTCAAAGCCTATACACAAGTATAAGACACCATGATGGTTTACATGCCATCAAGTATTACTTGGGACGTAGAAGCCTTGATATGTACAAACATTCGCAAATGTTGCTCCATATGACGGAGTGGTGTTTGGAGAACAATACTTTTACCTTTAATAAACTGCTGTACAGACAGACACAGGGGACTGCGATGGGTACTTGCTTTGCCCCCAGCTATGCTAATTTGCATA
The DNA here is from genome assembly GCF_964261635.1 of Lissotriton helveticus. Taxonomy (NCBI): domain Eukaryota; kingdom Metazoa; phylum Chordata; class Amphibia; order Caudata; family Salamandridae; genus Lissotriton; species Lissotriton helveticus. The sequence goes on along the minus strand of NC_136073.1, from coordinate 820,832,542 downwards.
TGGGCTGGTGGGAGGAGCAAGTACTCAGGGTGAAACATATGGAGGAAATGACGCATAATGTAACACTTTACAGTCGTTACATAGATGACATCTTTGTAATTTGGAAAGGAAGTGAAGAAAGTGCAAGAGATTTTGCTGAACAACTTAATCAAAATAGCCTGAATTTGAAGTTCACCTGCGATATCAGTAAAGACAAGATAAATTTCTTAGATTTAGAATTACGGGTGGTAGACAATGAAATACAAACTAATACCTACCGTAAACCCACCGCGGGAAACACAATCTTGCACGCCACCAGTTTCCATCCTCCTAATTTAATAGACAACATCCCCTATGCAGAATGTCTTAGAATGAAAAGAAATTGTAGCACAACCACAAGCTACAGGAATTCTAAGACAAATCTATTCAGCAGGCTCAGACTCAGGGGCTATCGAGAAACCACATTGAAAGCAGCAGAACAGAAATGTGACCTGAGGGAGAGGAAAGACCTATTGTTTCCCGCCAAAACTGAAAAACCCAAAATTGAACAGAATACAGGGACTCCACGTCTAATCACAGGGTACAATGCCTATCACAAGCAATTAAGAAACATAATCTATAG